>NW_024351730.1:29813608-29993660 GCF_902729225.1 Pteropus medius | reverse complement strand
AAAAAAAAAGCCTTTCCACTTCCTCATGTGGTTAGTGGTGTTTGTCTCCACTTCCGGATTCTAAGCTCCTGCACTGCAAATTCCTGTCTTGAAAGCCTGAATCATCACACGTATTTCATAAAGTATGTGTTGAGTGGGGAGACAATATCACTATTTGATAGAAGCATTTTTCCAAAGAGAAGTATTAAACCATGGATTTATTGGGTGAGGCTATGGTATCTCATTCAACACTCCATTGGTTAATCAAATTACTATAGAATCTACTGGATAGGACAGGGCTTCAAAATCATCCCTCTGCTCCATCCTGAACAAAATTCTGGCTGTTCAAGAACAATTTCAGAACTTGTTTTACAAACAACCAGCAATGAAAATTCTTTCCAGTTAGGAAATCTGGAACTCTTGCACTTATGCCAGATTTAGCAACAACCAGACGTCAGGGCTGCCTGTATCAAAAGGTGCTTGCTATAATAAACAGGCCTAACCAAGGTCAAACCTTCAGTCGACTCAGCAATAAGCATTGTCAGGTTGTGCATTCCATAGAGATTAGGCTCCCTCCCTTTTTCCAATCACAGAGCTTGATTCCATTGACATTTCACTCTAGCTGTAGGAATATACTTTTCCATATACTCTTCCTAAAGAATGCTTAGGTATTTACTACCCCAGGCTTTCTGAAAAATATTAAAGGCCACTCCGAATCCCTTGTGATGGTTCTGTCCAAATATGTTTCTTAATTTTCTTTTTTCTACCTGCTTCAGAGGCTTTCCATAAGCCTGGCCTGCTACTTTGTCTTTGTCATTGTTATGCCCCAGACCCAGAACAGTAATGGACACATAACAGGCACCAAATATATGTGTTTCGCTTTATAAAGCTAGAGAAACAGTAATTTAAAAACTTTCCCAACTTAACCTGTGATTTCCAATTGATTTTTTATAATTGACAAGGATGTTTCTGTCTTAATTAAGGGATACAATTTTCAAAGCTTCTCAAAAAATTAAATTCACTAATTTTTTAAAGAAACGTATCATATTTCACCTTGAGAGAAGACCGACTCTTCGTTCCTGCTCTTCCAGGCATCTCACTCCCTAATTATAGTTAATGCTCAAAGGGATTCAAAATACTTTAGTTCATCAAGATAAACTATACATATTCTATATCAAAGCTATTCTTGGCATGTTTTCCAGACATAGAACCAACAGGCCAACAAATAGCCAGAATTGTTATATGCCTCCTACATCAGGGAGTATCCATCACAGGGATTTATGACCCTGTGAAGCACCATCAAAGACCTTAATGAGACCTTAGCCCAGGCTGCAACATGGGCAGTTGCACATTGGCCACTCACCCACAGTGAGGAGACTATCACCGAACTTATAGTTGTTTCCAGCTGTCCTCGTGCTGTTAAGTTATTGTATTCTCCACGGATGTTAAGCATTTCATAGCTTTTCCAGTGTCAGTTCATATCTTCCTACATATCACTTCTCTTATAAAGAAAACTTTCAGCAGAGTATTTAATTTGCAAATTAAGTTATGATTCTAAAGAAGAGTTTTTGCTTTCCTTTAAAAAAATGGCTCAGAGAAACTTTTTTTAGTTTAGAGTTGTTGCTTTCTAGAACTTTTATTTCTACCAACATGTATCCACCCTGTTTCTATACCATAAAAGAAAATAACTGTGACTGCTTCCATATACTAGGGAGAAGAGTATGACTAATTCAGGTCAAAGACTGAGGGAGGCTTATCTCAGAGAGATAAGCAGAACAGAGAGGTCAGCTGTGGGCTTTCACCTCGAAGGCATTGACTGAATCAGCTGTGGGCTTCCACCTTGAAGGCACTGACTGAAGCAAACTTGAGCAGCAGTTCCCAGGACCTCAGGAGCCTAAGAGACAATAGATAAATTTAAAGGCTGCACCAAGGCGGGAAGTCTAACTAGAGATCCTTTCCTTGAAGGTGGAATCTCAAAGGGTGACATCTTTTAAGAAGAAAGTAGAAATCACCCATCCCCCACTCCCAGATGCTAGCCAGGTAAATTGTCAGTGTCAAACCTTAATGCTAAGTGAAAGGGTAAAATAATTTTTACCCTTTAAATCCCAGAGGATTTAAAAATCACTTGGCAATTCAAAGGAACGAAGGAACTTCTTATAAACATAACAACAGGGATGAATCTCAAAAACACTATGCAGAAAAATTCAAAACCACAAGATGGCTCTCATTTGGGTTTACTAACTAAAATGCTCACTATTTATATGACTCAAGCCAATATTTTTAAGTGGCCCCAGATTGCTAAGCCCTAGAGCAGAGGTCAGCAAACTATTTCAGGTGAAAGGTCAGAGTAAATATTTTAGACTTTGTGGGCCATCCAGTCACTGTTATAACTACTTAGCTCTACTGTTGTGGAGCAAAAGCAAACACAGACCATGCATGTGTAAACAAATGCATGTGGCACAATTTTATTTACAAAAACAGGTAGAGGGTAGGATTTAGCCTAAGGGCTGTAGTTTGCTGATTCCTGCTCTAAAGGCCTAAATGAAGATAAAATTCTTTGGATGACAGATCATCATGAAAATTTGCTAAACACACAAAGAAATAAGACTCCATCAATGAGAAGCCACATGAAAAAAAATGACAGCCTTTCAAAAGATTTAAGATTTTGAAATTGTTGGAAAAAATATAAAATTAATAAACATAAGATACTTCAAAACTTATTTAAGTAAGCACATTTTAAAAAATAACTCATGTAAAATGAGAACTATAAAAACTGAAATCAAAAACTCAACGAAAGGACATAACAGCACATTAGATAGAGCTAAAGAGAATTAGTGAAATGGTAAAACTGAAAATTATCTAGAAAGCAAAGAAATGGAAAGATTTTAAAAAGAGATTAAGAGATGTGTAGGATAAAGTGAGAAAGTCTAGTATTTGTTTAATCAGGCTTCTAAAAAGACAGGAAAAAGAAGGAAAAATGGGACAAAGATATTATCTTAAGAAATATCTGAGAACTTTTAAGAACTGATAAAAAATACTAATCCAGATGAGAAGTGAACCAGTCACAAATAATATAAGTAACTAGAAATCCACACTAGATACATCATAGTAAATGGTACAATAATAAAAACAATTATCTTAAATATATTTGAAGAAATACTACCTTCAAAAAAGTAATAATTAGACTGGTAGCTGACTTTTCAGTACCAAATGTGGAATGATCTTTTATGTGCTTAGAAAAAAATAACTATTGATCTGAACACAGACTTCTACATCCTCCAAAAACCTTCAAAAATCAGAACAAAATAAATATACTTTCAGAGAAATAAAAATGGAATTTGCCACTAGCAGACTCTCAGTAAGGAAAGTGATCCCAGATGGAAAGATTGAGTGAAAAGAGGTGAGGAATAACAAAGAAAGTGGCAAAAGTGTGCATAAACATTGACTGTATGAAGTAATGATGATGATGATGATGATGATGATGATGATGATGATGACCACGACAATTTGTGGGATTATATTAGTAATTAAAATGCATAACAGCATACAAATTGACAGAGGGAATGATAGATTCACGTTAGAGGGTCCTCTCATTATTCAGAAGAGGGGAAGGACAGTGATCAATTTTAGACTCTGATAAGTATGCAAGTTGAAATTTATAAGGTGACCACAGAATAAAAATAAGACCACTAACCTCCAATTTAAGTGGAGAAAAATGGATAAAGTAAAAGTAATAAATCCAAAAGAGGACAAGGAGAGGTTTAAAAAATGGAAGAAAGAGAAAGCACAAAATAAAATAAAAATTAATCCAAATATGTTATTATACTAAATATAAATGTTGCTCTCATCCACTGTTGATGGGTTGTATAAAATAGTATATAACTTTTTTGGAAACAATGTGGCTGTTTCTACACTAACTCTGAACATGCTCACAACAGACCGTGGAGCAATCCTAATTCCTGCTAAATACACGAACAGGAGAAACTCTCGAGCATGTATGCCGAGAGCCTACACAAGCATGTTCACAACAAAGCTAAATATAACCCCACTGTCACTGACCGTAAAGGGAATAACCAGTTGTGATTTTTTCATATCTTCCAGGATATAGTTGTGTTCTATTTACTGGCCTGGGTAACAAGTTATGCAGATATCTGTTTTTATCATTGCCTTTAATGTATAACCATATACTTTCACATACACTTGTATTTTATAATTTCACAATAAACAAAAAGAAGTGAGAATGAGAGAAGTAAACTGTCAAAGGCATCAGAGCCAGTGAGTGCTAGAGCCACAGTTAGAAAATGTCTTCATGACTCTTTATCTCACCACCTTAACCATTATTCCAAAATCTAACATCAAATACTACTAGCATCAATCCACTGTTGAAAAACAAAAGCAGTTTTTGTCAAGATCCTTACTAGGACCACTAGTTTTTAGCACAATCCAAGATCCCAACCTCACCCACATCCCATCACAACCAACTCAGGCCTAGCAGGAAGCCATTTAGGTCAGTAATACCACATTTCAGAAACATGACTGAGAGCGACTCTGGTCCAGAGGCCGTCCTCATGACCACAACACATCATGTGTAATCATGAGAAACCAACAGTCAGAAACAACATTCTGTTGTTGAAGATATCAATAGAGTGAGCGAAGTACAACATATGAACCGAGGAGACAATGGCAAATCACCAAGTCGAATATGCTTTGGCAAGTCTGCTTACGGAGGAAAACTTTCCTCACAACTGATCCAGGACTGTTTCCCTATGCTCTGGGTATATTTACTGTTTCATCCGTAGCTACTCATCCAATCTTAGGATGTACCAAGATATTTCAGAAACCCTGGGAACTCCTAAAACCAGATGTCTGTAAATATCACAAGACAAAAAGTTGGGATGAAGAAAAGGCTAACTCAAGAGGCTCAACGAATGAATCTGTGCAAGGGTTAGATAAAATCTTTATCTAATGAGACTTTTACAATTACAGAAGACTCAGGAATACTAAATTCTGGGCACAATATTTCAAATAGAAGAGTTCTGGGAAATAAACAAATGTGAATAATATTTGCTTTCTATAAACATTTTCAGTAACATGGCAATTCCTCAAACAAGTTGAAAACTAGTTGTGCAAGTCAAAGACCTACAAAAGTTCTGATTGAGACAGCATGAGATTTTCTAGTGACTACATGATAGCATTACCAGTTCACAGTGCTCTTATAAAGGTACATTTTATCAGTGTCCAAACAAAACAGCTGTTTGTTGTTCTATCAGCTTTTCTGAGAGTCAGCTAATTAAAAAAGTAGATTCATTCATTCAAGCTATATTGAACATGAAAAGTAAAAAGGACTCGTCTTTCTGAGATTTTCAGTCAAGACCACCCCCAGTAGAGGTTTTTTGTTTTGTTTTGTTTGGGTAGGCGGGACAAAACTTAAAGCAAGAAGAAAGGGAAAGGATGGGGGGTGGGGGTGAGAGCAGCAGAGTAGCTGTCCAGGAAGGTAACTTGTTTACAGATTTTCCTTTTGTAAGGAAAATTGGGATTTTGTAAGGAAAAATGGGATCAAATCCATCTAGCTAGATAAGAATTTATACTGGTAGTGCTGTGCTGGGCCTACTTATAGTCAATTAAGAGACAGTTGCCCAAGTTCACCTGCAAAATAACTAAAGTCTGTGACTTGGCTCAAGATAGAGTCCATAGGGTCAGATAACTAGGTTAAAAAGAAGAAGAAAACAAACCAAAACTAGCACTTCATGTTCTCATTTCCCAGATGTTCTGGTCCAATAAAACCTGACTCTCATTGAAATGAAAAACAAACAATCCTTGTTTGTAATAAGAAAGAATTTAACTTACTCAAAACCAAAAGCAGATAGAGGTGAGGGGGAAATAATGAAAAACACAGTTAGAAATATAGAATTTATTTATATCCATTGTAAGACAGTTTCACATTCTATACATGGTTACCAGAAGAGATATAACACTCTCAGAGTTTAAGATGGTATTATATTGCTATCAAACATTGCTTATGCTGTGTGAGTCGGGAAACACTTATTTTCCCCTTTAAAAAATTTAAGGCTCAGTTTCCAAAAGGTAATTTTACCACTTATTTTCCTGTTTAAGAAACTGGGAAAGTTCTAAAATAAACTACAAAGCGGTGGAGGGTAAGGGGCAGTGCCACAGACTTCTCTCATTCATTCTCCCAGTAAAGACACTCAATGTGATTTTTTTGTTGTTGTACAAGGCTCCTCCTATATGAAAGGTGTTTGCTTACAGGAAATGGGAGAGGCACTGGGTACAGATCTTCAGCAAACAAACAAGGAAAACTAAAAACTTTATCACCAGTTGCTAGGTAAATGTATTTATTTGCAACTTGCCTACATATAAATAAGGGCTCTCACACACAGTATCTTGAACTCACTTTTCTTTGGTAATGCTCACCAAATGGTATTTCTCTCCTAATACACTAGTAAAAAACATTTCCTTTCAGCTTTCAGTTCAGATGGCCAGAAAGTTGTCCTTTCTCCTAAATACTGTCCTACATTTTTCTTTTCGATCTTTCAGGAGAACATAACCACGATGGGACCTCGAACTGAGGTGCAATCGCACTGTTTAAGTGATTGAAAGGAGTGGGAGGAAAAGGCATGAGAAAGCTAATCATGACAAAAAAAGTTTGGGATATTTTTTGAGAATTACCATATCGATGAGTTCCAAAAGTGTTTTAGAAGCACTTTTTCCCATACAAATATTTCATTCAATCAACAATGACATAATCATTTTATAAAAGGCAGTCGACTACCTTAGAATGTAGGAAGCTAATGCTATAACAACAAAAAGGGCACCAATGGTTTCTGTCTCTGGCATAAAGAGGTAGAGACCATCATCCCGTAGAAAAGATTAACAACAAAAAAACAAATAATAAAACAAAACAACATCCCCTCCACACACACACACACACACACACACACACACACACACACACCATTTCTAAAAGCTAGTTTTGGGAAACCAAGTTTTATTGCCAGTCTGGCAATTAGTCTGATTCAGAGTTGAGAGATCCATTGCCCACAATCATCTTGCTGTAGTTCTTTTGCTGCTCTTCCCTAAAAGTGTCCTTCACCTTTGCTCTCTTCAGCCCGCCATCCCTGGGAATAGAAAGGCAAATAAATAAAAGATACTTCCAGCAATAATTTAAGAGGGTTACCTATTAATACATGTTGCATGGTGCAAGATACTTAAGCAGATGGTCAACAATGGGGCAAAGAACACTGGAATTTGGTAGCAAAATGATCCAGATTCCAGTCTCTGCTCTACTACTTACCAGTCTCTGCTCTACTACTTACTTTCAGGGGGGGAAAAATCGCTCTGAGACTTGGTTGAAATAAAGGATAATATCTTTATTCAGTTTCTTTTTAGAAGTTAGGCTTCTATGTTCAATATGTAGACTCTACATTAAAACTAGGATTGTTTACCTACCTTTTTCCCCAAGGAAAATAAACTATTGTAGGTTTCTTTTTTTCATCTAATTGACCTATGTCTTACTAGAAAACCATATGAACGATTTAAAATATACATACAAGAAATGGTGAGAGTATTGCATATGTGTGGATAAGTTCCTTGAAATAAATGGATTAATTATTATTCAGATCTAATTCTCTGTCTAACAAATTGTATTTTCATTCACAGCCCTGTATTTTAAGTATTTATAATCTGCTGTATTCCAAAATAGACTCAGAATAAAACAGCAAAATAATAAGTTGCATTCAACCAGTAGTTAGTGCCTCTGTAAGCAGCATTCCTTAATTCAGAGCTCATGAATCTTTGAACTTGCTCCAGGGTGGTGAAAACACAGATCTGCCTGGGTTATAAGGACTCTGCGTATGCCTCTCATTTGGAGAGCACAAAGATACAACAAACAGAAAGAGCAGGGAGGAGACTGGACACTCTCTCTCCTAATCAAATGTTTTCAATTTTAACTCCCAGGAGAGCATGGATTGAGAATTTGCTTACTTTATTCTGTGCCGGTTTAATTTTAACCCACTTAAGCATGAATGCTTATCAAGTACTCTCTGATGGTCATGAATAAATCATAGGTTAGCCAGTGAACTCAATGCCATGAAGACATTGATCTACAAACAGACACCTGTTTGAGCCCACTGCAATATTCTGGCCTCTAGAGTCAAACCTAAGACACGGTCCACCAGTAAGTCCTCAACTTAAAAACAGATGTTGAGCCACAAATCTTCCAGGGGGTCAGTTGTAGAAAATGTCCATGAAACAAGGTTATAAGTGTCATTAGGTCCCCAGAATTATCCACAGAAGCCTATTTTATCCAAATGAGCTGCCTCTAACTATTCGCAGCATTTAAGAAATAGTAAGAAGGAAGGGAGAGAGAGACAGAAGAAAGGCCATTCATTCCTCCTTTCCTGAGGTCCAGGCCAAAACTGGCAAAAAGTTGAAGTTAACAGCGTTTGCTCTTTAGCATCCTGAAGTTATTTTTATGCAATTCTCCTTCTCAAGCATCCAGCAAACCTCATACTACTTTAAACACCCCAACTGTGACCTGCCACCCCTGGAGACTAAAGTTACTTAGTTCCCCTTTGCAATGGCAGCAGATTTTAGTTCTTAAGGCAGGGAGCAGCCAGATTTTAAAAGCCAGTTTAAGATGACATAATTAAGTTCTCATCTAATATAGGAGGAAACTGATCCAGATATGTTAATTCAGACCCGATGGGTGAGTGACAAATACATCTAGAAAAGTAGTGAGTCTATTTTCTTTTTAAAGAAGAGGCCAGGTTATTAAAAGTAACCTTTTATTATAAAATTGCATATAGCCTGATAAAAAGAAATTGAAAATTTCTGAGGATCAATTTCTAAAAGATTTCATTTAAGCCAATCTGATCAGTGTCTATTCTGCAACCGACTCCCCTCAGCTGTTTTTGTCTCTCAAGGCATTCTTCCTTTCCTTAGTGTCTGAGGCTACTGAGCCAAAACTCAAAGCTTTTTATAATGGCTCAGGGCAGCAGCAGGGCTGGGATGTCAGGTAAGAGGAAAGAAGTAAAGAACAGGAAACAATGAACAAGAGAAAGGAAACCAGTTATACAATGAACATGGACTCCTTAGGGCATTTATAAACTAAGGCATTATAAATTAGGACATTGAGAAGTCTATCATTTCAAGATGTTATGTTGTCTGTAATTTAGTTTCACATATTCCAGCTCAGAGAGTATAATACAAATGTTAGCCTCAACCTATCCTAACTCTAGTCTTGACCTCAGGGCCAATTAGTTGCCCTAAATCAAGAACTCACATTAGAGGTGGTCAGGCAGACATTTAATCAGAAGGCCACCATAAGGCTTCAGCTATCTTTCTCTCTCATCAACCTCCCAAGCTTTGTAAATTAGCATAATGAATTTTAGAAGTGGGTTTTCACTGTAGAAATTAGTGGCTTGTTAACTAGCATAACGGATGCCAGAACCAGGCTTTCCTGGGTAAAATTAGTTGTATTTGAAATATGTGAATGAGTAAAATATTTTAGAGACATTTCTCACTCTTGCATAAAGGAGAATAAGAATCAAGTTAGCCCTTTTTCCAGAGGCTTACTCCCTAAACAGTCTTGGGTTCCTCTGCGGGTTCAGAAGTTCTCAGTTACCTGGCTGATGGCCTGACTCAGCTAGCCAAATCCTGCTCCTCGAACATTGCTGCAATCGTCTCTGATAAACTTTTCATATAAAGTGTTTTCAAAACACCAAAAAAGATAGACAGTAGAGACATCATTAAATTTATAGAACTTGAAGTACGGACTATTTCGCACCATCTTGCTAATATAACGTCTGTGAATGTAGGAATTTAAGCTCCCATTATAATGTAGTCTAACCCTCTCCAATACATACTAAATGTTTGTTTCCCCCACAAAACTCCTATACTGAAGCCCTAATCCCCAATATGATGGTATCTGGAGATGAGGCCTTTGGGAGATAATTAAGATAAATTAAGATTATGATGGTGGTGCCCTCATGATGAGATTAGTGTTCTCATAAAAAGAGATACCAGAGAAGTGGAAATGGCATGTCCAACTTCTAGCCTGTGCTCTTAAACACATGAGGTGTCCTTCTTGTTTTAATTCCTCCCTGTAGGCATTTGCTGAACATACAAGGTAGAGCTGGAGCAGCCATCTTGGACCATAAAGTAGAAGCACATTCAGGATGGTAGAACAATACAGAATGAGCTGTCATGCCAATGTGGACTGCCTGTGTTTAAATGAGAGAGATTAACTTCTATCTTATTAAGCCATTGTTATGATGTATAAACCTTGTCTAGGCCACTACACCTCCAGATAACTAACATAATAAATAACATTATTAAAAGTTTTAACTAAAAAAAGTGATAGTACTTCTGAAAATTTTCTTACCAGGGAAGTTCAGTCAATCCTCCTTGTCTAGCAATAGCAGACTTAACCCTGTTAGCAAACTGGACCGCATCTTCTCCTTCCTGGAAAAAAATTACAAGTACATCCTGGGGATGGAGTCTTCATATAATGCCTTAACATGTCTCACAATCATGTAGATTTGTTTTAAAATATAAGATTCACATTTGAGCTCAAATATGTTCTATTCTCAATCACAGCAAATATTATTTATCAAGAAAATGCAGCACCGTATTAATTTTTTATCATGTATACATATTTATTATACTCTTTAGTCTTAGCCAAGATACAACATTCCATAATATTTGTAGGTTTAATAAATCCATATCAATTATAAAAACTATTATGGAAAAGAGTCTCCAAATATAAATTGGCCTGATTTAAAGAGAAGTACATTTTTAAAAATGGACTCATTTGCTGAGAAAGCAGAAAGGAAGTCCAGCTCTTGTTGATGTAAAAGGAAGACACCCAGGTTTTCAGTAAAGGTTTTCTCACCTTTATCTGATTAGATATAGCACCAAAGATCAGCTTTTATCAATGGCATACCTCTTTTGTCATGGGAGGCATGTACCACACATCGCAGACTATGGCCCAGCTGGTCATCATTCGAAGCAGGTAGCTCACCATGTTGTATTTACTACTGTTCCAAAATGCATCACCAAACTGAGGATTATACTTTGAAAAGAAAGAAGAAAATGCATCCCAGTTATGAATTAAGTGGTGGCTTCTCTTATCCAAGTCAATGTTTTTGAGGTTACAGGCCAACCTCAACCATTTCTATCAGACTCCAAGAAAAAGAGAAGCTTCTTTGCCTGATAGAAATGATCCAAACAGTAAACCGGTCCAGCAACCTTCTCTGACTAGAGCCCCAGAGCACTGCAACCCTGAGGGTGATTTACAGGACTCTGAAATGTCTGTCTCCCCACTTATCTGGAAGGTGGCTGAAAATAGTAACAGTATCTGTTTTGCTTATCACCTTGTCCTCAGTACTCAGGCACTGGCCTGGCACATGGTCCCCTAGTACATAACTATATACATATCAATAGAGACGGAGGAATGATCATGAAAAGGGACCAAATATTAACAACTGGAGAATATGAGTAAAGAGTATACAAGTGCTCCTTATTCTTGCAAATTTTTAATTTGAAACTATATCAAAATTAAGTTACCAAATATCAACCCTTTTTTTATTGGAGGGGGAGGGGGACTCTGTTTTACCTTAATTGCAACTGGATATATGGTCCCTCCTATTTCAAAGCTTCCCTTTTTAAACATCATGACTGAAGTGTTATTGATGCAAGTTCCTACAGGGAAATGAGAGTAGGGGAAGAGGTGGTAGATATTTTTAAAAGCAGTCATTTTTTAAAACAAATTTTTAAAAGAAAAATAATTCAAATTATTCAAATCATATCAAAGTTATAGACATTTTACTACCATTTCACAAATCAATTCCTGCTTACGTAGTAATTCGACAGTTCTAAGCAGATTTAATAACAAACTTTTACTTTACTCTTGAATATTCTCCAGATACAACCTCTTCACAACAAGTGACTATTTCAACACACTTAAAATAAGGACCTTGAAAAACTTATGAACAATACTTTTCTAAATTCATTGCCCAGAAATAACTTCTAAGATCAAAATGTACCACGATTTCCATCAAACTCAAAAGAAAGCCCAGAATTACTAGCTCAGAGAAGGCCATCACATTCCCATAGGACAGCACAGATCTGGACCAAGAATGCCAACTGGAGAACAATCCAATTCCTCATACACTTTTGGTGCTTATCGTTATCAACTATCGCTTGGTAAGCAATCCCATCTTACCTTCAGGAAAGATTAATATGGGTAATTTTTTCTTATCAGCAATGTGTTCTTTTAGTCTGTGAAGAAAAATAAAGGATCGAAATCCTTTAAAAAGAGAGATATGGGAATCCTTTGGTACTCTTTACACTCTACTAAAACAAATATAATGGTAGAGCAATAAGAAGAAAAGAAATGATATATTATTATAAAAAAATAATAATAATAAAGAAATAAGATATAAGTAAAGGAAATAAACTCAAGTTGATCCCTTTCTAAAAAAGTATAAGGATATCTGCACTATTTCATTTTTTCTCTTCTCAGAGTGAGTGACTTTCACTGCCTTCTGACTACTCTTAAAAAAGAATGCTAAGCAGTCATGTGACATGAGCTCTGGAGCCCCTGTGTCATAAGCTTTATGCTCTTCCTCTTGTACTTACATTTCCTTATTTGAAAAATGGGGATATTGATTGCTGGACCTGTCTGCCTGTGACTATTAAGTATAGAAGATTTCTCAAATGAGTCAGGCTGAATTTTCCTACTAAATATGCACCATAATGCTGAGAACAACGAAAGTTCTTCCAGGCTTAGGTCCTGTCCTCCCTGCAGCCAGCTCTATATTCCCAACTGCTCACCACAAGTTTGCAAGGCTGAGATGGAGAGATTACAGATGCCAGAGTATCCCATTGCTAATAAATCTCAAGATAGTGGATAGATTTCTAATCTTAAACAGATTTCAACAAGTACTTTTAATTTTACTCTCAAGAGCATTGCCCATCTTCATGCTTATAGAAGCAGTGACCAGACAGCCTTCGATTAAAGGCCTCGGGCAAAAACCTGTTTCCTAACAAAGGTTTCTGGTAGCTCATCTCCCTCCCAAGCCCCAGAGGTTCCTTCTCCTGTTCCATAAAGAACATTAGCTCTGTCTGTCTCTATACAGATCTAAGTGATAACGGTCATTCAGCAAACACTTACTTAATCAACCATCTATTTATTCAGAGAACAGTTACCAATTATTTAATCTTCTAGGTAGTAATTTTTAACTTTGAAAATTCAAAATAATAGGACTATGCTTAAGTCACAGCAATATAAACTTCTGGGCCTTCTGATCTCATCATATACCCCACTATGTCTACAGAATTAACATTTTTAAAAATCTGGTTAAGACACATGATTTACCAGATAAAGCCAACCACAAATAGAGCTAAACATATTTTAATTTTAATCCTTAGTACCAACCACTCTGCCCTCTTTGGCAGACAGGAAGGCCAAGATTTATCAGATTTTATGCTACCCCAACAGACACTGAGTAATGTCACTGCTTACCTCTTAGTAACCTGGTGTCGATCCTTCATTTCTGAACGTTCAAACCAGACATGTGGACAAGCCTTGACCATAGCTCTCTGAATAATTCCCATCAATCCACCATGAACCTGGCCAACCTAGAAATACCACAAGAAAAAGAGAAAAATGTAAAAGCACAGCTGTCCAAAGAAAGTTTTTTGTGTTTTTTTTGAGTGGGAATAAATTTCTATTTCCCACCAAGAGAAAAGATTGAATTTCTTCTACTGACTAAAGTTCTTAGTCTGTATAAAGGACATGAATGGTCAAATGTAAGCAAAAGGTGTTCTTTAGTGGCACCTTTGAATTTTAAGCTATGTTGCTACACTAACTATACTCTAGCTTTAAAAAGTAGTCAAGATAAGAGAAATGCAAATTAAAACTACACTAAAATATCATTTCTCACCCATCAGATTGAATATATATGCAACAGTTTTAATTGCAGCATTTATTGTAATTGTTAGATATTAGAAACTACCTAAATGTCCAAATATAAGAAATTAGAAGAATAGACTATGGTACATACACCCAATGGAGTACCATGCATCTGGGAAAAGAACAAGGTTGAATTTTATGACTGGTAAGGAGTGATTTCTAGGATATATTATTAAGTTAAAAAAAGCAAATTGCAACAAGCAAATATAGTGTGCTACCTTTTATATAAGACAGAAGGGAAAATATACACATATATTGTTTATTTCCACAAAAAGAAAGAATAACCAAAACCGATGAGGTTGGAAACCTACATAGGTAGGAGGGAGTGGGAGAGAATGAACGTGGGAGGGAGTGACACTTCTATGAATATGCCTTCTTTGGTCAGTTTTGATATTTGGAAGCATATTGATGTCCTAAATATTCAAAAATTAAATCAACAAGGATGGGACTAGCAAACTGAAAGCAAACCGAAACAAATGAACCCAACCGTATTTCAAATGAATAAAAGAACAATACTAAAGGAAGAAGGGGGAAAAATCCAAGGAATTTATAAAGACAGTATTTGACCACACATCCAACATCTTGGACAAGGTACCAAGAAGAACCGTAAAATACCTTAAATTATGTTTACAACATTTTTTTTTTTGTAATAAAACAAGTAAAGCAATTCTAAAACAATTTTGGCTGTATTATAGAATTGAGAAAAGGAATTCATATTGTTGGGAAATAGAATATTCACTGTGAAAAAAGGGAGATACAACTATGGATTGGGAGAAAGCAAAAAAGAACACTATGAATGAGATAAATTGATATAGACTCAGATTTCCAATGTTGTATCAATATTAGAAATCATATTAGAAATATTAAATATAAATTACTAAAAATATATTGCACATGCATTTTTATGTAGAGAGACAGAGAGAAAGCCAATGTATGAGAATGAAAATGATAAAGCAAATGGGACCAATTGTTACAATACGTAAACGTGGATCGAGGGCACATGGATGTTTTACACGACACTCTTACTATTAACAACTTCTCTGTAAATCAGAAAATGCTTCTAAATTTAAAAAAAAAAGTAAAAGTTTTTGTCTAGGAGGGAAAAAACAACTTTGAAAAGCCACTGAGAGTGAATCTTGAACATTCTTGAACATACAGTTTATGTTGAGCCCAAAGAGGCCAAATGTGACCGCCAAAATAGCAGTACAGTTTCCTCCTACTTCTGCCCTCCTGCCTCCGATTTAAATCCAAATGGCTTTAGGTTTCTATCATTCAACCCACTGGAATGTTCGCAGGTACTATGCTTTTCTACATTGTGGTTAATATTGTAATTGCAGTTATACACAATCAAAAATCATGGAAGAGAGTTTCCAGGTTGGTGAACAAGAACCCGTCCACGGGCCACCAAACCAGCGTCAACGTCCATAAAGATAGATGCTCCTTTGTGCAGGACCTCACCCTAAGTCTCTTCATCTGGCTCTTGGTGTTGAATCAATGTTTCATATGCTCAATTGATCAGGTTTGACCGCTGTAAGACCTTCCAGGGGTGGTGATAATGAGCAGTTCACCATCTTGCTCCTAAAGCACAGGCACGACCACCCTTACCAGGCAACATAGCTGTTAAGAAAGCCCGCACTTTCAGAAGAGGAAAAAAAAATGGCATAGATAAAGGCTCTGCTCTGTTCATCCTTCTGGCGACCAAATCAAAGTTGTGACAGAAATAAGGAGCAACAGCAAGGAAAAATCACCTGAGATCTAGATGAACAAGCCATACAACTAGGGAGAAATCCAAGAAATCACCCTGCAACGGCAGAAGGAGGGACGGGGCGAGGACGCGGGGCTGCTCAGTCTCCAGCGCTGAGGAGGCAGGCTGCAGCAGCGGCAGACGCCTCTTAAAGGGGCCGTGTCCGCAAGCGGATTTTCATGGTGATGGACCTGCTCGCTCTGAGCACCAGTGCCAATTCGGGGGCACCAGGGACTTACAGGGAGACATTGTTGAGTGAGGGCCGAAGTGAGACTCGCTCTGTACAGAAGTGCCAGCGATATGCATTGTTCCTTGTTGAGCCCTCCCCACTACCAGTGTGCTGGACACAGTGCCGCCATAGCTATGACTCATCGAACTGGATAACAGAGGTCGCTCTGCCCAGAGGATTCCCTGAAACCTCGCCTACCCCAACCATATCCAGGTATATCCTCAGCGAGTCATGTGCTCCTTACTGAGCAGTGCCTAGACTCACACTGGAGGCAGCTGGCCTCGGTTTCTGGTGTGGCCTTTTGAAGGAACTATAAGCACAGCATCTGTGGATTGCTTGCTGAATCTTAACAGATGGTCACGGAGGGGCAGAGGACTGGGCTAAATTTGGCCTGCAGCTGAACCCCTCTCAGGACTGTGCCACTGGACACCTACTTCACAAATCCACACTAATAAGACCGGGAGACTTAAGAGCTTTGCTTAGTACATAGAAACAGACACGGAAAGGCAGCCAAAATGGGAAGACAAAGAAGTAGAAACCATAAGAGAGAACAGAACAGAGATCCAGATATAATGGAGTCAAGTAATCTAACAGATGCAGAGTTTAAAACACTGGTTATAAAGATGCTCAATGAACTTTTAGAAGTATAGAGAACTTCAACAAAGAAATAAAAAACAAAAATAGAAATGGAAATTATAAAAAGGAACGAGTCCGAAATGAAGAACACATTATCTGAAATGAGAAGTTAAATGGAATAAACAAAGGAATAAACAAAGTGGATAAAAAAGAGGATCAAATGCCCTATCTAGAGGATGGGATAGCCAAGGACACACAATCAGAATGGCAAGAGAGAAGATGCTAAGACTATAAAAATAATTTAAGGAGCATATGAAACACTATTAAGGCTCCAATAATCCATCTGGTTGGTGTACCCAAAGAAAATCAAGATGTCGAATAGCTGTTTGAAGAAATAATGATGGAAAACTTCCCTACCTGGTGAAGGAAATGGACATAAAACTCCAGGAAGCTCAGAGAATTCCAAAAATCAGGGATCTAAAGAGGCCCACACCAAGACACATCATAATTAAAATGCCAAAGGTTAAATACAAAGAAAGAATGTTAAAAGCGGCAAGAGAAAAACAAATAATTACACATAAGAGAACACCCATACGACTGGCAGCTGATTTCTCAAAAGAAACTACGCAGGACAGAAGGGCTTGGCAAAAAATATTCAACAGGATGAAGACCCAGGATCTACAACCAAGAATAATTTATCCAGCAAAGCTATCATTTAGAGTTGAAGGACAAATAAAGAGCTTCCCAGACAAAAATAAGCTAAAGGAATTCATCACCATCAAGCCAGTATTACAGGAAATGTTGGAGGGGGTTCTCTAAGAAGAAAAAACATGTATCAAAAACAGAAATAAAGAATGGTAACAACTACATTCCTATCAATAAGTACTCAAATGGGAAAGAATTAAGTGCTCCAACTAAAAGATAGATAGGATAAATGGAAAGGAAAATAAGACCCCTAAATGTTGCCTATAAGAGACTCACTTCAGATTAAAAGACACACCTAGACTAGAAGGAAGGGGAAGGAAAAGATATTGCTTTGATGGACCTAGAAGTAATTTAAGTCAGACAGAGAAAGATAAACACTACATGATTTCACTTATATGAGGAATCTAAGGAATAAAAAGAACAAACTAATCAAAAACAGACTCACAAATATAGTGGACAATTTGGTGACAGACAGAGGGGAGGGAGGTTTGGGGGGCTGAAGGGGTGAAGAAGAACAAATCAGTAGCTGATGGATGGTCACGGGGATGGGGAGCACGGCAGAAGGAATGCAGTTAGCATTAATATGTTGGCTAGGTGGAGGGTCAGGGGAGGGAGGGAGCAATTGGGAGAATCATTAGAACTGCCAATTCCCATGTCTATTGGTTAAAACTGCCTTAGATTCAGAAAGAG
Source organism: Pteropus medius (assembly GCF_902729225.1). NCBI lineage: Eukaryota > Metazoa > Chordata > Mammalia > Chiroptera > Pteropodidae > Pteropus > Pteropus medius. Next base: position 29,975,741 of record NW_024351730.1, on the reverse strand, counting down.
CCCAACTTAGAGAAATTTTAAAATGTGTTAAAATGTGGTTGCCCATGAGTTATGTATCTGAACTTATATTTTAGACAGATTGAATACCTGGCAGTAAGTGAGAAGTTTTTACAAAGGTCTTCGAAACCCTCTCAGTGATTGTATGACCCATGGATAGTCATATACCAGCACGAGCGCCGGAACTTCCTACTCTCCTCCCTACAGCAGACACTTAATCAATAATGGCTCCCTTTCTATACCTTCCCAGAAAAGCACACTTGACCATGACTATCAGTCACTGAAGCTGACAAGTGAAAAAAAAAATCCATCTGTTCCCCCTGAAGCCCAAGCTACCACCATGAGATATGAAAAGAAGATTCTCCAGGATCCCCTCTATCATACTATCTCACAGATCATAAGGCATATCGACCACCACAGGAAAGGACATTTTTAATCCATAATTTACCTGACTCAGACCTAAAGAGGGTAAAGGAAACCTTGACAAGTTTTTAAGGGCAATAGAAAACACAGATTAGAAAAAAAACTGGAACGTGGTTCATCCCATGAAAAGGTCTTTTGAGGTGTTTGATTTTACTGTGGGCTTTATGGCTTGTTGTAGTGTTTTCTTTTCATTTCTTTCCCCTTGGAGCTGTAAGCAAGAACTAAGAAAGGCAATGTGGTATAAATATTTGCCTTTTTTTCTTGATGTTCATTATAGAGCCAGATTTTTTTAATCGTATATTACTCCCTAAAGGAATACAGAACTAACTCTCTAGTAAGAGATCTGAACAGCACTAAGGAAGAAGACTTTAATGTCTCAGAGTGTTATTAAACATCTTAGGGATTTTAGAAGTAAAATGGAATCAACTTTATGAAGTCCTATCAAACTTAAGTATATCTACATTTCAGTAAGGTAAAATTTTTATTACCTTAAATATAATGGCTATTTTCTTCCTTTTTCTTGCACTATATAGTTTCATGTAAATATATTACATAACATATAGCTACAATAGTATAACTCGGTCACTTTCTAACATAAAACTAACTTTCTAACGTGTGCCAAAATAAATTAAGTTTGAGCAATCCACAGAACATAGAACTCCTTAAAATATCACTGAGCTGATCTTACCATAGCATAGCATCCATCCGTTGTCAAGATCAAAACATCTATTGGAGAGGTATGGTTGGCAACACAAATGCCTCCCTTCTGGGGTCTGTATTGCCTGCAATTATAAACAATGGTAAACACTAAACTTTGAAAAATGGCCACTATTTGGCAGAACAGCATGTAGAGGTTTCATTCTGTTTAAAAAATTCCATTAAACAAATAAAGTTTTGATGTAAATGGGCCCATCTTAAAAAGGTTATCTCTAGGCTATAATGCTGGAGTTGGGGTAAGAATATAGGAGAAGAAGCCCTTGATCTTCCCTTTACATATTATTATGTTGTTTTCAGTAATAATCATATTTTCCTTTTATGATAAAAAAATAATTTTAAAATATTAGACTGAATTACAAAGATTCCACAACTTTAATAAATTTTGTGATATTTAAGTTTCATTTATTTTATCATATTTTCATATTATTTCTACCTTCATAAGCATCACTTTTAGAGGCTTCATAGTGATCCACAGAGTAAATTTAATATAGTTTCCTTCCTCTCCCCTATTCCCCTAAAACAGAGGTTGGCAAACTTTTCCTATCAAAGGCCAGACAGTAAATATTTGGGGCTTTGCAAGCCAGCCAATTCCTGTCAAAACTGCTGGACTCTGCTGTTTTGGCACAAAGGCAGCCATGGATAACATGTATATGAATGAGCATTGCTGTGTTCCAATAAAACTTTATTTACAAAAAACAGATGGCAGGCCCCATTTGGCCTATGGGTCAATAGTTTAGTTTGCCAATCTCTGTCTTAGAGTTCAACCAATATTTGACACTAATGAAGTAGTTTTCTTTGGGCCTATACAGAGAAGAAAGGGGAACAAATGTATAACAACTTTAGCATGTGTCCTCTAAAATTAGAAGCAATTCTATAAAAAGTTATAAACTTCTCTCCATGTAATTAGAGCACCTTTTCTGTAAAAGATATCTCCTCTATTCACACTTTTACCAAAGCATTTTCTTCTACTCCTCACCCCAAAATTCCTAGCCTAATCACAAAAATCATAGAATTTTAGAAAATAAGGGGCCTTTGATGTTAGTTAACACATGGAAAAGCCAAATGATAAAATGTTTCCCGTCTACAAATGAGACAGAAAGATCCAGTCAGTAAAAAATAGGCCTGTTTTAGAGCTTATAAAACAACAATGTTAAATGTAAAAAGAATAAACAAATAAAATTATTTAATAGAAAATAACTCAAAAACAATCAAAACAACTTCTACTTAGGTAATAACTTCATTTAGCTACCTTTATCCTCTATGATTTAAGGGTGAGGTAATAACTTCATTTAGCTACCTTTATCCTCTATGATTTAAAATGTTGTGTCCTGTTGCAAGGTCCTGTTACAGAATTTCAGAGATGGCAGGACTGAGACAGGAAACCAGGTCTCCAGACTACAAGTCTAATCCCCCTTCCACCACACAACAGGCCTGTCACCTTCCTCACTGCTTAAGTCAGACAGGTCCAGTTCAAAATTTGCCATGTACTAGCTACGTGACCCTAGACAACTAATTCCAGAGCCTCCATTTCTTCACCTATAAAACAAGATAACAGCACCTCTCATACAGATGACCTGTGAGAAGCACAGGTCTGGCCCACATACCATAAATGCCCATTACATGTTTACTAGTATGTTCTTTCTGTAAATGGATTGCTTTTTAAAAGTGTTTTTGTGCATCATTATGTCTATGATGCTGTAAGCAGTAAAGGCGAACACGGAGGAAGGAGGTGTTATTTCACCTGCTTCCTCCCACCCACTTCTGTCAATCACATACTGGATTTACCTAGAGAAAGGCAGGCGTGAAGCCAGCAGACACTCACTTGTTGTGATAATGAATGGTACCAGAGAGGGCTCGCACACAGATCCGGCAGCAAGTCAGGTGGACCAGTTCACTCAGCCAGTTTTTGAGGCTGAAGGAAAGAGAAAACATTTTATTGTGCAGTTCTAGGCACTCCTAAGAAACAATACAGTAAAAGCTTTAATGTGCTCCTTCACAGCAGCATACTGTGATCTGAAACACAAGCACAGTTCAGTTCTTACAGTCTCGCTAAGGCATTTAAAACAAAACGCTAACTGAAAATAGCTCCCTCCCTACTTCCAAGATAAGCTGGAGCTTCTTTGATCTAAGTCTTACTAGCCTGACAATACTAGAGGACTCTCTTGTTTTCTTCAAGTTCCTCAGTCCATTTTCTTTCTTCTCTTTCTTTCTCCTTTGAAAAAAACATCTTCTTACGATTTATATGAAAATATGACGGAAAATCAAATAAAGACTAAGAATCTGAAGTAAGCAGTATTTTAACAAGCGTGTTGAGGTCATAAATTGGATGAAATACACAGGAATCAAACAAATATTCTCTTTGTGGACACAGCTAAGAAAAGAGACAGGCCTGTTTTGGTTGAGTGGAAGGAAACATTTCACCTGCTATCTGGTAGCTGCCCAACCAGTGTAGTTCCAATAACCAACAAACTGATCCCAATGAAAGCCAAGGTTACCCTGAAAAAGAAAAGGTAATGCAAAAGTTTGGTTGAATAGTAGGGGTAAAGGAATATAACCTAAAAAGTTCATAAATAATGAAATTGTAAATAAGTTGTGGGGCATCACGTTATGAAATATGGTGCAGCCATTAAAAGAATTGGGTAAATCTGTAGATTCTGACATGGAAGAATGGTCCTTGGTACATTTTGAGAGAAGAAAATCGCAGTTTCAAAATAATATATAGAGAATGATACCATTTTCAAAATAACAGCAAGCATATAACTGGTCTATAGATGCATATAGAGAAGGCCTGGAAATTGGTCCACAAAACTGTCAAGTTCAATCTATATAATCATCAGAAGATTAAGCAGGCTCGTGAAGGGAATAAATCAAAAGTCGTCCCTTCTACTTTTCTTATTTTAATTGTTAAATTATTATGAATTATTTTAAATATACATATTAACTTCTTGTATAACATGAGAAAAAGGTTTTATGTTGTATAAAGGAGTTGTTTCAAGTTTAAGTAATCATCTTTTTTTTCTTTTTTCAGGTGTTGCGTGATATAGTTGTAAAAGGAAATATCTTGCAAAAGTCTGAAAATAATTTGTTTTTCTGTGTTTTTTAATGACGAGGCAAAAAGGTACAATTCAAATTTTTCTCAAAAGAGTTTAAAATTTATAGCAAATGACAAAAAAGTTATAAGTTAAAGGCGCTTTCATAATAAGAGCATCAAATTATATCACCATGTAGGAATCCTATAAATCAAATCTAACTTGTCCTTTTATATGGTTCAAAGTAACTTGGAAATTAGTAAACCAGATGACTGATAATACTTATGATCTCCACATAGACACCTTCTCATTTTTGAAAAGTGCTTTTAATATACCTTCCAATCACTCCAAAACAAAAGTCATTTTTAGAAATATAAATAGAATTATTCAAAGAAAAAGTTGAGATTTTAAATCTTTTCAAATAAATAGGGCTTCCTTATAAATACCTTGTTAAAATTCTTGGTTTAACACCTTTTGGCATAGTGATTTGAAAGTCAAGTTCAGTTTTCTTTAGATGCCATACTTTCAAGTCAGTCACTGATTAGAAGTTTTTAATCTCAGCCATCAATTATGCAAAAGTTTTAAAATGTTTTGCCTTCTTGCCCTAATAAGAATTACTTGTTCCAACACATTAAATCAGAAGGGATTACATTTTAACATGTTTAACAACTGTGTTCAAAATGATTGGAAGTTTTTATTTGCTAGATTAACAGGCCAGAAGATTCTGTTTCCCAGTTTAAGTGAGCCAACATGAGAGTTCTCACAGATGACTTAAGGTTTCAGCCACAAATTGTTTTTTTTTTTTAAGAGCTTTACTGAGCTACAATTCACATATCATAAAATTCACCCATTTAAAATCTAAAACTCAGTGGTTTTAGGCATATTCACAGAGTTGTGCAACCATCAACACAATCAGTTTTAGCACAATCTGTTTTTAAATGCTCACTTTGTAGCAGCTCCTTTTAAAAACCATTCACGAAGCAATTCTTTCATAATGAAAAGTACACACTAAGAGGAGGAGTCTCAATTCTGCCATTTCCTTTTTGTTCTTGGGCACTTACACTATTGGGTCATCTTAAATCTGTTGTTGCTTTGCAAGAATCTTTTATGTCACTATCTATCTTGTGAGTATTAGTTTAGTTTAAACTAGATAACAGAATCATAATACCATTTGCTGGGCACCCATGGCAGGTGAAAACTAACCGACAAATGAGGGATCTCAAGTAATCTGTGTTGTAAAATACACACTCTTCTCTCAGGTTGCCTTGGATAAGGTGCCTGCTCCATGGACCAAGTGAAGCTATAAGAGCAATCTATATATTCAATTTTTCTGAAGTTTTATTTCTTGTTAAGAATAAAAACAGAATAAATGGAAGCTTTAACTATAAATAGACTAGAAACATCTAATAAATAAAAGCTCAAGTATTTCCTGCACACCAATGGCCTTGGGCATCCCCAGAGTTACATGAACCCCACTTTGGGAACATTGTCTTAAAATTCAAGCAAAAATGTATGTGAAACCCTGAATTTCACTTTGTTATCACAGCTGAAACAATTCCCAAAAGATGTACCATGCTCCAACATCTAGACACTGGCAACATGAGCATAAGGAAATAGAAAGAGCTTCTTAAATATGTGCCTTTGCCTATACTTAAGCAATCTCTTCCCTTGTAATAAATCTGAATGAGGCAAGTATAGGCCATCCTAGAGATGGTCAAGGGTTTCCAATTCATGTGTCAATTTTATTGGCTGGTAATAACTGCTTGAAAAGCTCTACTGAGAGGATGCCAAGGCCATATCCAGGGAAATGAAGCAAGACAATCGAGAGTGATGTCGTGACATGCTTACTACCTGCTACCACCATGCTAAAAAGACCCTGGTCACTTGCACTTTATCCCACTACCCGGTGTCACCTCTTCTACTCCATGTTCCACACCATAGTTCCATTCAACTGGGCTTGAGGGTACCTCTTCATCAGGTGGCTCTCAAACTCAGAACCAAACTTAGTTCCCAGGTGGGGAACTTTTAATAAGAAAAGTGAGCGATTATAACAGAAATGAATGAAACAAATTTACTCTTCTGAATGTGTCTCCCCCATGTGGTAACCACTCCTAGAATTTTTTTCTTCCCTCTGTAGCTATGAACTGCTATAGACCAGAAAGAGAGGAAGTTATAGTTTGGTTGACACACAGGTGAATGTGAAACTGTAAATCCTCTCTTCTCTTTTCTGGCTGCCCTTTTCTCATCCTCAAATTATCTATGACTGAAAGAGTAACATGGATCCAAAACTGATATATACTGGATTCTGAATACATACCTTCATTTAGGAAAAAATGTGAAAGTAGAATAGATACTTAATACTGTCCTAGAAAGGTCACATTTGGTGGTATTTTCTAAGTGGAAAGGAGTGAGATCAGTACCATAATATTCTCATGTGGCCATTTTTTAAATGGCCACATTCATAACTTTAAAAGAAAGCTGAAGCAATTGTGTCATCAGAAATGGGCAGGAGGCATACCTCAGAGGTAGTAGAACACAGTAGCGTACCATGACACCTACTACCCACACCATGGTGAGCCGTGGACTGATGTACTGGAAATTGATATTGGTCCTTGTAAGGAGATTCCATGAAACTAGCTCCTCTGAGGAGAACCTCTGGGTCACTTCATCTTCCACAATGGCTTCCAATCCCTTCTTGGAGAAATAAAACACGTCAGACAGCTCAAAGTCCCTTCCTCGCAGACCAGAGAGCCCTTTTTCCATGGGTGACTCATCTCTTTGGATAATACCTTAAAAGAAAGCATCAGGACATAAGAAAATGCTATAGGACATAAGAACAACTAACCAAAAGGGCAACTGTGCAGAAGACAGTTAAATAAATTTAATGGGTAACAGATTTCAGAAATAAAAGACAAGCAACTACAAATGGGAAAAGAGGTGAAATCACTGAGTCTGCATGAAATGGTCTCTACTCAATGATTTCAATTCATTACTGAGGAATTTTGGTCCTCAATAACCCTCTTGCTTGTATTTCCTCCTACACCCCATTAGAGAAAGAACTCACAGAAACAAATTCTCTCCAAGTATAGATCTAGATTGTGTAAAAATAAAGACTTCTCTTTTCCCCTTATAAAAACCATAAAGCCAAAAAGCAAGCAAAATGGCAAAAGGTATTTACCACAAATGGCAAACGGTTGATGTTTTTTAGTATATAAAAATTAACTAATAAGAAAAACACAGGCCCCTTAGAAAAGTAAGCTAAGTTCATGAACTAAATTTGCAGAAGAAATATAGTTAATAAATTTATTAAAACCTTTTTATTAGTAAATCGAAGATGTGAATTAGTCGAAGACTGGCCTATTTCATTATCAAATCAGCAATATCTTTGTTTAATGATAAATTTCAGTGACAGAAATAATACAGGTACCTTCATATTCAATTTGTATGAGTGTGGAACTAATAAGAATTTCATCAAAATCTACCATGAGGAAACTAAATATACTTTTGATAATGATTCAATAATTCTAATTCTAGGAATCTGTCATAGAAAATAATCAGAAATGTAGGCAAGAGTTTCACTGTAGCATTTTCATTATAACTGATCCACACTATGAGATATAATGCACCCATTAATAAGTAATGTTAAGTGAAAAAGGCAAGATCTAACACTATATAGTTTAACTCTATAAAATATATGTACATAGAGAAAAAAATGTCAAGAGGAAACATGAAGTGGTTATCTCTGGGATTAGATGTTCCTCTTTATACTGTTATTGTTATTTTCCATAAAGAAAATAATTCAAAGATTTCTAAAGTAGTATAACATAGCATAAAGTTCTAACCACTAAATAAGAATAAAAGATGAGAAGATCTTCGAAGAATAAAGAGTAGCTATATACACGGTGATATGACCATACATTTGTCTTTCTGGGGTCTGTTACAAAGAAATTTACTTCCTACATTAGAAAAGTTTTTTCTTTTGAGTTGGAGATTAAGCTGTTAAATTCCCTGAAAGAAGATCCCCTTTCATTTTTTCACTTCCCAGGTTCCTAGGAAATCAAAGAGGAAAGTGGAGAATGCTATAAGATTCATTCTCTGGAGAACTTGCGTGTACATCCATCTAAGGAGCTACAGTGTACCAGTTTTCTTGAAGGAATGGCAGCATAATGCTCTTGAGTAGAAAGTTATAGAGGACCTGGAGTCCAAAGTCAAGTTCTGTTTAGGACAACCACCAGCTTCTGACTGTGGCTAATAGATAAGTCACCTAACTTGGTGTCCTCCTTTATAAAATGGGGAGAGGAAATAAAGAAAATCTTTATTTTCTTTCAAAGCTAAAGTTTTATGATTTTACTTTTGAGATTTTTTAGGGGTATTTGGGTTTGGTTTTGGTTTTGGTTTTGTTTTTTTTTTTGCCCACATATAAAGCTAATACCTAATCGCCTTAAGAATTAGCACAATAAAGATCTTGAATGATCTTTTTCAATAGTTAAGACGAAGTGGTTTAACCTTTCTCCACCATCTTTGAAAACGTTTAATTAGTATTAGAGGATGAACCAAAATAGTCTCACTACTGAAATGCCCTCTTGGTCTTGGCACTGCTATTCCTCTTACAGCAAGTTACTCAATTCAAGTACTGAACAATATTTAACAGTACAGTTTCATTATTTAGCAATATATCAATTTTTTTTTAATCTAAAAGAGGAGAGAAGAACAAATTATTAAATCTCTGAATGAAACACACTGGAGACAGTGGGAAGGACTTCTAAAAATAACCTTTTTCAGAGGGGCCAGAGATAAAAATGCAAGTTCAAGTTGCCTCATATTATTTAATGGAGCCAGGAGAGAAAAGACTTGCAAGCAGAATCCAGCCCCCTAGCCTCTACACATTGATGTGCAATATTTTCTCTGCCCCCTGACCTATTTTATTCTGGGTAACTCCAATGAAATATAACTCAATTTTATATTTTTGTTAAGCCTCTTTCAAAAGTATGTGGTGCAAAGCACCTAACTGATAAAAGATTAATTTCCAGGATATATTAAGACATACAGAAAATTAACAAAAAAAAAGTCAAAGAACCCAGCCCCCCCCCCAAAAAAATTGGCTAAGAATACGGCAAGTAGTTCATAAAAATAGTAAGTCTTAATGACTAAACATTTAAAAGATGTTCAGCTTCACCATAATGAGAGAAATGCAAACTAAAACCCCAATGAGATACTATTTCATACCCATAAAGACTGATAAAAATATTAAATTGAATAATATCAAGTGTTGGTGAAGATTTGAGACAATGAGAATATAATTAGCACAACCACACTCAAAAACAATTTGGTACTGTCTAGTAAATTCCAAGGTATCCATAGCCCAAGACCCAGCAACTCCACTCCCAGATATACTTCAGGAAGATTTTTATTTAATAATTTCCAATATATAGAATAGTTGCAACAATAGTTCACTTCACCCAAATTTACTAATTAACAACATTTTGACACACTTGCTTCATTGTTCTATCTCTGTATGTATTAAAAGATACTTTTCCTGAACCATTTGAGAATAAATTGCAGACATCACACCCTTTTCCCCAAATATTTCAACAGAGATTTTCTTAGGACACAGAACTTCACTTATTTAATCACAGTACAATTATCAAAATCAGGAAAACTTCAGTGATTGACATGACCACAATACTAGTATCTGATCTACAGTCCTTAATCAAATTTTGAAAATTATCCCAATAATATCTTTCATAGGATATTTTGCTGGTCCACGATTCAATACAGGATTACACATTACATTTATAGATCAAGTCTCTTTACTCTCCTTTAATATGGAAAGGCTGCCAGCCCTTCTTTGTTTTTTAAGCGTTGACATTATTTAAGAGTATAAGCGATTTATTTATTTATTTAGCCATTTATTTTGTAGATGTCTCTTAATTTGGGTTAATCCGATATCTCTTCATGATTAGATACAGGTTGTATACACTTTTGGCAGAAATGCTGTGTAACTCATGTTACATCCTTCTCAGTGCATCATGTCAGGAGGTGCGTGATCTCAGTTAGTCCCATGACTGGCAACATTTAACTTTGATCAGTTGAAGGTACTTAGTGCTTACTGGTTTTCTCCACTGTAAAGTTACTGTTTTTCTCTTTTTTATTAATAAGTAGACACTTATTATCTATAACTATCTGTAAAAGAGAGATACTTTGAGACGATGGAAATATCCTGCTCCTCAAACTTTTACGAAATAGTATTAGCATCTATGGTGATTCTTGCCTGAATAAATTGGGACCATGTATCTTTTAAAATAGTATTTTCTCACTCCTTCATTCCTTCCACACTTATTATTTGGCATTCCACCTTAAGGAAGATCTTTTCATTTATACTCTAGAGAGATTCTTATAAAATTGTGCACAAGTAGACATATATAACTATCAAATTAGATAGATGAACAAATAGCAATACATACAAATATTGAATCATGTTATTCTAATTGTTACATGACATTTTTATCTCAAATAAATGAATAATAAAAGGCAGCTCATATTTAAAAATGGATATATACAGTACATCCTACACAGGAGTTAAAAGAAATTAACCAGAACAATTACCAGCTTAGATATTATGTAAACATCAGAATAAACAAACAACTCAGAATGGAAAGAGGTATTTTTATAGAGTTTGAATAATGCAAAAAGTACAATGTATTATTTAAAGATACATACATGAATAGGTGAAGTATGAAAACATGCACAAAAATAATAAACACCAAAATCAGAGTAGTAGTTTGAAGGGTTGGCAGGGTAACGGACTCAGGGAGGGATACATGGGAGAATTGGATTGCTTCTGTGAAGTTTTATTTATTAAACTAAGTGGTAACTACAGAGGTGCAATAACAAAGAAAAATCATTACATGGAACTGACAGTTGTTCCTAAGTTGAAGATCTCTATTGTAAGAGAGCAGGTAACAGTTTAGAGCAAATCTGAAAATGGGTGTTATAAAATTAGATGTCAAAAGAAGCATGACTGAATAATGTTACTTCCTTCCTGAAATATATTGACTATATTGACCCTTAAGGGTCAGAATGACTGAGTATAAACTTCTAACAGGAAAAAAAAACTATTTAATTCAGTCAGCATATAGGGGACACTCACCATGTATCAGGGATCAAAGTACAGAAAAAGTGAATATATTTCTTTTGGCACCAAGAAACATTCATAAATGGACCAATAGTCTTCAAAATATAGATATATATACATATCAGATTTAACTAGCACAGACCCAATTTTGATATTGGTTTTTATTGTCATTAAAGAAACCCAATTATTATTAATGAATTAATCATCCTTATCTTTCAGAGCTACTCACAGTTCTTAAATTGGTAAAACACTGATTCTAGAAAATATTTCCTTTGTTTCACAAGTCAGCTTTAAAAAAATAAAGCCATAATAAACATTTGAACTTTGTCCTTATACCAAATGCTTTGCCCAACACGACAAGGTCCATGCTCGGATAAAAATAAAATGAGAACAACTATCTCTATATAATGAAAGCGATTAATTGCACAAGCTGCCCTGTGCCCCTGTGCCTTTAGCAAGTCACTGGTACATAAATAATACCAGCTATGAAAGGCCTATTAAAAGAAATGAAGGCTGAAGTTAAAACCATCTCAAATATAATTAACTCTAAATTAGCTGAGTGAATTCCAGAAATAACTGCCCATTTATAAATCACGCTAGTTTTCCCATTCTCCAGTTGTATAGCATACTTTCTAGGTCGGTAATTAGGGAAAATCAGGGTCCATGACAGATCAAAACTGGATATAATAGGCTTATACATAGAAGTTGATCCTTAACCTATCAATGGGTTGTATTCCAAAAGTCAGAAGTTCAGAGATCAAAACACACTCTCTCATGGAAACTTTGTTTGAATTAGTCTGTTTAAGCTAGAATCCTACCCAATCATAAGCCTAACTAACTCAAAACAGAGGTGATCATAAAGTGGCAGTACCATGAAATAGAAATCTCCTTTAGCACTGTATCTATAGAGAATTTTTAAATTAAGTCTAGTTTGGAATTAACAAAAATATACTTCCTCATTCTGTAGGGACTTAGGGCATTAGGGAAACTTTGTTGAGTACTGGTATGTTCTATTTCTTGATCTAGGTAAGAGATACACAACTAAGTTCACCTTGGGAAATTCACCAAGTCATACACTTAATAATTTTACACTTTTGCCTATATATGTTATGCTTCAGTTTTTAAAATATTTTACTGGCGATCTGCTATACGATATTACTATAGTTAACAATATTGTATTGCACACTTAAAAATGTGTTAAGAGGGTAGATCTCAGGTTAAGTGTTCTTACCACATTCTTTTTAAAAAGAATTGAAGCAGGCAATACCTGTGAATCTCCTATTTCAGTGATTTACCCATTACAGGATTCAATAAATACTACTTCCGTTAAAAAAAAAAAAAAAGTTAACTTTATATCTCCCTACCCAATTATTAAGCAATTGGTCACCTGTCCCAGAACCCACTGTTGACTGTGAGGTCCTTAACCTGGCACAAGGAGCTCTACTGAGGGCCTCTGGCCCTTGGCAAGGAAGCCAGGCTTACATTCTTCCCTCCCATGCCCCAGTTTCTTTTCTGATCCATAAATGTGACTGGCCTGATTAAAGAAGAGACCAAGGTAAAGTAGTTGGAAAGATAAATTGTATGTGGTGGGGGCTGGGGAGTAGGGTGAACCAGTGCTTCTGGAATTAAAGAAACAGAAATATTTAATACCAAGCTCCAAAGAGACAAGACCCATATTTAAGCAATCACTTAGATGTAGTTAAAGATCATAAGGTCTTTATACAATTCTAACAAGCCAGGGCCAAGGACAGATCCCTGAAACATAGAACGGATTTCTGTCCTTATTCTTCTCCAACTCATTAATCACCACACATATTAATAAATTCATCAGTACATCAACTACACAGTCACCTACTATACAGGTTTCCAGTCCACTTTATGCCACCTTTTTTCCACAATAATTTAGCTATAACACTGCAAGGCTAAGCTCTAGATATATCACGTCCAAAAAATTCCCTTGGCAAAAAAAAAAAAAAATTCCATTATATTGTTTTAACTTAGTTAAGTGTGATAATGGTATCAGAGTTGCATTAAAAAAAAAAAGTCAACTGTGTGAGATGCGCTCCTAAGTACTTATAGATAAAATTACATAATATCTAGAATTGGCTTTAAGATACTTCCAAAAAGACTATACATTAAGGTGAGAATATGCTGTTTCTAATTGTTTGTATTCTCTAATTTTCTACATTGTTCACATACTGTATCTGTCATTAAAACTTCAATTTAAAAAATACTCCCACAGAAGAAAACTGAAGAAAAAGGATACATGAAGAAAATTCTTGTTGAATTTAGATGATGGATACAAGGGATTAATTGTACTATTCTCTTTACTTTTTAAAAATAAATGCTATTTTCTAAAAATCCTTTTGAAAAATTCATTTGAAAAGTTAACCTAGCTGGGGATCAGTTTCTTCATCTAAATCAAAAATAATCATTCATTCAGTCAGTCAATCATTCAGTCACCAGGCCAGGCACTAAAATATATGGGAGAGGGGGAAAAAGGAGTTGAAATAATTCAGTAAGTTCTCCAGGATGGCTGCTTATTGGAATATTTTTGGAATTTATAAAAATTCAGATGTCAGAGCCCAACTACTAAGCTATCAACTACATTTTAAAAAATATATGTGAATGGGGAAAGTATGTCAAAATATTAGGTCTTTTCTGGGTACTGGGATTTCATATGGTGATTTTTAATTATCATACTTCTACAAAATCTAGTTTTTTAATAAAGTATATGTATTATTTTGTACAGTAAGAAAAAAGTACTTAAAATGCTATTTTAAAAACCAAAATGAGATACTACTATACACCCCAGAATGGTAAAATTTTAAAGGCCAAAAACACTAAGTGTTAAAGAGGCTGTGGAGCAAGTGGATAGAACTCCATTTAGTAAGTTCTAATAATAAAGTTAAACATAATGCTTGCTTACCTCATGACCTGGCAATTCCACTTCAAGGTATGTACCCAAGAAGACAAGTAAATAGGTTCATAAGACTCTGTTCAACAATGGTCATAGCAGCTTTACTCCTAAAGGCTAGAAACTGGAAATAACCCTAATGTCAATCCCATAATAATGGGTAAACAAATTATTATGTATTTGTAAAAGGAATACTCCACAGTTATTTTTTAAAATCCACTGATTCATGCAACATGGAGAAATCTCATATAAACATTATACTGAGTGAAAAAAAAAAAAACAGATACAAAAGAGCACATACTGTATGATTCCATTTATGTGAATTTCAAAGATAGGAAAAACCAACAGATCGTGACAGAAATCAGGAGAGGTTACAATAGGGACCAAGGGATGTGTGATATACGCTGAGCAGGGCCTTGAGAGAACGCTGAGATCGTGGATATGTTCTTTAGATGGATCTGGTGGTAGTCACATAGGTCTATAAATACACCAAAATTCACATATCCAAACTCTTGATATTTGTGCATTTTAACGTATGTAAATTATGCTTCAATTTTTTAAAAAATTAGAAAAAATATCACTTTTAAGAATCTCCTCTATTTCTAGCTATAATTCCTATTAGGGGCTCTAGCCAATCATATCTATCCTTCCTGTGAATATTTTTAAATTTTCCTTCCTAAACTGGAAGACCACTGACATTTACTGAATGTTTCCTGATGCCAGACTGTGTGTTAAGCCCTTGACATATATACTTATGTAATCCCCATAATCCTATGAGGTATTATTTATTATCCCATTTTACAGATAAAAACAGTCTCAGAGAGATTGAGTAACTTGCCCAGGGTCACAAAGAGAATAAACAACAGAAATAGGATTTGAAACCACATCTGTCCATGACTCTAAAACTAAATGCTTCCTCATATCCTAAAACCTCAAATTCCATGCCATTCTGTCTAACATTTGCCCTTGGACAAACCCCAAATACGTCAGATCTTTCTCATCAATTCCACATCAGCCACCATTCTTTCTAGCTAAACAGAAAGCCCTGCATAGCAGTTTATTTTAGTATTTCTCTTATCTTTAAGGGAAGAAATGGAACTTTAATTAATGCAGAAAAACCTATATGTGGCCTCCATCTATCATTAATCTAGATATGCACTTGTCGCTAACTGACTTAGGCTTGATCATCCTTCCCAGAAAACTGTAACTCAGGTCACTCCCTCTATGTTTTTTTTTAACTCGGGGAAGATTCTCTTTTTCTGGTTTTATTGAGATATAATTGATGTATAGTACTGTATTTGTACAACATAATGATTTGATATATGTATATGTTGCCAAATGATCACAATAAGTTTAGTTAACTCCATCACCTTCCATAATTACAATTCTCTTTCCTGTGGTAAAAATTTTTAAGATCTACTACTCTCTTAGCAACTTTCGAATATACAAAACAATATAGTTAACTGTGGTCATTGTGCTGCACACTACTACATACCCGGGACTTATTAATCTTGTAACTGGAAGTTTGTACCTTTCTCCCACCACCCCCTCACCTCCTGCCTCTAGCAACCATCAATCTGTTATTTGTTTCTACAAGTTCAGCTTTTTTTAGATTCCACATAGAAATGAAATCATATAATATTTGTCTTTCTCTGACTTATTTCACTTAGCATAATGTGAGCCAGTAATCTTGTGTAGCCTGGAACACATCTGATCTCTATTTAGTTAGGAATTCCACGATAAGCTCAACAAAAAACAGCTGGTCCACTCAATGCTTCCCCAGTTCCATAATTCAGTCAAATCTGAGATGTCCGAGGAGGCTATTCTCTCCAGTTTATGACTATATAACCTCAGCACACAGATTTCTTGCCAGTATACCAACTCTTCGAAGTTCTCTCTGAGGCAAAAGCAGCTTTCCCATGCATCTTGCAGGTTACTCCAGGTTCAGAAAGAGTAATCACCCTTGATGCTTTGTTGTTACATGAAATGTGCTCAAAATAAATGCTGATTTAGCATCTCTATTGGCTTAAGAGCAACTCAATCATGATTGCCTAGTTTAAAAAAAAGTCTTGAGAGTTATAAAACTATTCATTTTCCCAACCCTTTCATTAATGTTTCTTCAGCTGGCACATTTTAAGAGTTACAATCAACTTTTTAAATTTTTTTTTTCACAAAAAAGGGTAAAGTTTACTTTAAATACCTATATACCCCCACTACAGTTGGCCCTCCATATATGGCGGGTTCC
Source organism: Pteropus medius (assembly GCF_902729225.1). NCBI lineage: Eukaryota > Metazoa > Chordata > Mammalia > Chiroptera > Pteropodidae > Pteropus > Pteropus medius. The sequence continues at coordinate 29,959,278 of NW_024351730.1, read as the reverse complement.
ACATCTATAGATTCAACCAACCACAGATGGAAAATATTTGAAAAAAATGTTAACACTGTTGCTGACATGTACTACGCGATTAGGCCTACAATGATTGTTTGCACTTAACGTATACTTTTTTCTTGTCATTATTCCATAAACAATACAGTATAATGACTATTTACATTGATTTACATTGTATTAGATATTATAAGTAATCTAGGGATAATTTAAAGTATATAGGAGTATTGCATAGGTTACATGCAAATACTATGCCATTTTATATAAAGGTCTTGAGCATCCAAGGATTTTGGTATCTGAGAGGGATCCTGGAACCAATTAAGAAAAAACAAAGGTGAGAGAAAGCCCACATATAATGAAAATAAAAGTTTATAAAAAAAAATAACAAATAGAAAATTATAAAAATCATAAGAAGAAACTTTGCAAAAAGACCAATGCAAATAAATTTAATAAAAATCTGGAGAAAAATGGATAGTTTTCTACTAAAATAATTTTACCAATACTGACATCATGAAATGAATGTTTTAAAGAGATATATTTGCACAAATAAAATAATGTCGTAGGGAGTAAAAACACTTTATCCACCCCCAATAAGCACCAGATCAAGACTGTTTTACAAGGAATTCCACCAAACCTTTAAATCTCAAAAAAAAAAAAAAAAAAGGAATAAAGGGAAGGAAGGAGGAAAGTAGATAGACAGTAAATTACTAATCTCAAGTAAAAAAGATCAATTGCAAAAAATCCTAACTCTGATCTTGGCAGACAGTTTCCAGCACCATACTATGACCAGGCAATGTTTGATCCATAAGTGCAAAGATGACTCAAATATTAAGCTATTAATGTAACTTACTATAATATGCCTAAAGGGGAAAAACATATTCATCACTGAAGGTGCTGAAAAAGCAAGCAAAATTCAACATTCATTGTTGGTTTAAAATAACAAAACAAGAATCAACAATTATTTAACATAAGATGGTGAGCTAGATCAAAGCCAACATGATGCTTACTGGGAAATTACTGAAGGCACTACGGCTTGTTCTCAACAGGAATGACAACCAGCACAACTGCCAATCAACACTGTACTAAAGTAGCAACCAATACAATTAGGCAAGTGAGAGAACTGAAGTACAAACTAGAAAAAAAAATATAAACAAAAGTTGAATAAGAAGTGATAAAACTATCACCATTTGAAATAAAATAACTGCATACCTGAAGAAAAAAAAAAGAACCAGCACATCTGAAAACCTATATACAGTATGAGAATTTTTACTTTTAAGAATTCTTGGAGCTCGTGCTTTGGTTCTGTTAAGCCCCACACGCTCTGCCAGCAATAAATTCTCCTTCCTCTAACAAAGTTGTCTGAGCATCCAGTTTCCTCCATCAAGTGTCACTTCCTGCAAGAGATTTCTGGTGCATTGGCTGGGAAGTGTGGAGGAATGGCGCCCACATTTGGCGGACTTCGGGTACCCTACTGGGGAAACCCAACCCACCCTGTAGACACACGGGCTGAGTGCGCACCAGGGATTACCCCATGTGGATGCCTCACAGGATGGAAGGGGAACCCCAGCTGCCAGTCCCTGCAAAGATCAGACAACGGAGGAACGAGAAAACCAGGATGTGTCAGGACCACGGTAAGGAAAAACCAGGCAAAAAGTAGCTAGCTCAGGTTCTGCCCCATAAGGCAGAAGGGGAAACTGATCATCACCTGAGGTCATCTGAGTACTTTACAATTTGTTAGGAGAAACTGTGACCTCACAGGTACGTAGGGCGGAAGGTGGAATATGTTTGGTTAACACTGGGCAAAAGGAAAGCCCGACCCCCTTCCAGAGAGTAACTGAGTGTCCTCCACAGGTTAAGAGGAGCGACTGCTTACTCTTCATGGGATAGGTTAAAGAATGGTGGGAGGTTGTATGAAAGAGAGTGAGTGCTGAGTGACTGAGATGTGGCCTTGCTGCGAAGTGAGAGTTGAGCCCCTATCCATGGTTCTGTGAGGAACTTCATATGGCTTAGAGTGGTGTCACTGGATCTCCGTGAGGAGTCTACTCCAGTGATCTGGGTCGGGGGTTTATACCAACCCACCAATTGCTAAGAGGAGCCTGAAAGATCCCCATAAGGGGAGCAGCTGGAAACAGCGAAGCGAGTGACGTCCCCTCCAAAGTTTCCCCGACCTTATCCCCCAACCCTCCATGTGGCGTGACTATTGTCTGTCATGCGAGGCATGGGGGGTACACAGAGAAAGCATACTCTCCTGGCCATGATGGTCAAAAACTTCAAGAAAGGGTTATTCAGGAGATTGTGGAGTTAAAGTGACCCCTTTGTGAGATAAACTGGCCCTCTTCTGGTATTAGATGTCCGGTATAGGGAGCTTCTAGTCTTCAGTTAGAAGACACAGGTCAGGGTCTTCCGGGGGGTGAGGAGTGAGACAAAGGTCAGGGCTTTCCACAAAGCGGGGAGAATGGGAGCCCCTACTCTAGGAATCCACACAACAGAAAGTCTTCGGGAAAAAAAAAAAATCAAACGGGCGCTCATTAACACCCCGGAGAGAACTCCCAGGTCCGTGATGCCATCCGTCGTCCCCCTACTGCCTTTCCAAGCGGCACTAGCACCACACCACGAGGCGCACACGCAATCCTCTCAGGGTAACATACTTTCAGATTCGGACACAGCTAGGATTGTGTTCCCGGGTGGTCTAGTGGTTAGGTATTCGGTGCTCTCACCGCAGAAACCCAGGTTCCACTCCCAATTAGGGAGGAATATTCTTTCCTCCTTCCTCACCAGTAGCAGGAACACTTCTCAGCTTGTACCCCGCAGTGAAGGCAGGAACCAAATCGCAGCCCCACAGCCCAGCTGCCAGTGAAATACAGCGGCAGTGAGGACCTGTAGGGGACCTTCCTCCTTCCGAACTAACGATGGGAGGGGGATCAAAAAGTTTGACCTGTAAACGGTTCACTAAATTACAATACTATATCCTCCAGATAGGACCCTGACCCTCCTTGAAATTGGAAAATAGGAAGAAGTCCCCTATGTACAAGTTTCTATGCTCTTTTACCAAGGCCCAGACTTATTAGATGGCCCAATGATAAGAGAACCTTTTGGAGATCTCAAAATAATCAGGAGTTTTCTCCTCCTCCTTCACCCTACGACTGAGGCAGTCTCAGTTCTCTGTGGACCCCATCTATTTCATCGCTCCCTGAGGAAACTAGATAAGCACCCTCAGGGAAGTTACAAATACTGATGATGGGAAAATATGAGTATTTACATGACCTCTGATCTATATTTGCCAGTGTTATTTATATGTAATATGGTTGTTGAGTTAAGAATTCTAATTATGATGGAAAGGAAAATGTGTTTTTGGTAACAGAAGGTATAAAGTATGGAGATTTATTTTGAAGGAAATTAAAGGAAAGGTGTTTGTTTTAAAGCTGGTTATTTCTGAATGAGTGAGAAGAGTCAAACTGAAGGAATGAAGAAAGTGGCAGACGGTTTGTGAAAAAAAATCCTCAGAGGAAATTTTATGTGATTAAGCTAAACAAGATTGGACATTTAAATGCCAAAAGTAAGCTAATGCAAAATTAAAGTTGTGTTTTAATGTTTCTTAAACTATTGTCTGCTACTAATGTTATGGAAAAGTTTTCTGAGTAGAAACAAGGATTCAGTACTTAATCAAAATAAATTCTGTGTTTTATGTTGCTTTAACCAGTTTTCTGACGCTTTTAGAGAATATACTAACATTAGCCCAAAGTCTGAGGGCCAGACTCTCCTGGCTATACAGTTCATAACTTAGTCTGTTCCCAATATTCAAAGAAAGCTCCAAAAGTTGGGGCCTAGACCCCAACCCTGCAGGCTGCCTTGGTGCCAGAGGTCTTTAAGGTGTCCAATGACTGAGACAGGGTAGAGAGGGAAGCAGAGTACAAAAAGGATGCAAACTTTTTTTAAATTAATTAATTTATTTATTTTATTATTGTTATTTATGCCTACAGCACCTGGTCTTCCTAGGTGGTCTCCCATCCAAGTACTAACCAGGCCTGCCCCTGCTCAGCTTCCGAGATCAGACATCAGGCTTGTTCAGGGTGGCATGGCCGTAGACCATGGACTGTGGCTCCACTGGGGCGGGAACCTAGAATCTTCTGCATGTAAAGCAGACGTGCTAACCGTTACACTATGGAACCACATCCAAAAAGGGCACAAAGTTTAGCTGCCATAATATAGGGATCGTTTCGAGGTGACCCTAGGCAATAAAAACTTTTCAGGCTTGGAGGACCTCGATCTTGGTTGGCCATAAGTGGCATTGTCAGGACTGAGGCATAATCAATGCACATACTGTAGAAGGGAGGCCACCGGAAGTGTCCATCCAGCCCTAGGAAGCTGGGGAGGGGTAGACCTCATAAGCCCTCACCCCACATAGCAAGCCTTTCATGAAGGGGCTGCTCTCTCCTCCAACAACAGAGGCCCAAGTGTTTGCAAACTCCAGTCCTAGAGAAATCCACCACGGTCACAACAGTGGAGCCTCAGGTCACCTTCGACATGGTAGGAAGGAACAAAACTGAATTTTTACTAGATATTAGAGATACCTACTCTGTCCTGACCCATCCCATGGGCCTCTCTCCAATGCTAACTGCACAGTGACAGGAATAAATAGTCAGCCTAATGTAATTTACTCTTCCCATTGAGAGACCAGGACTAGCAATGAAGTTCGCTGCCACACATCAGGACCAGGGTCCAGTGCGGACAGCACCTCATCTAGAAAACTGGGACACAGCCAAAAAGGGGGGTAGCCCCCTTGCCCACTCCACAAAGCACGTTTGTGGGGAACTTAAGGCTAAACTATTTGTAGACAACTCGCCTCTATGTCAAGGTTTCCTACTAGTATTGTAGCTGCCAGTCCCTGAAAGATACATGGACCACCAGAAATCAGTGAGTTATAGGAAACATGCTCTTTATTCAGCCAGCTGGGCCTGCCAGGGGTACGGAGACCCCAAATTAAGCAGCCCCAAAATGTAGAGGTACAGGGTTTTTAAGCCCTAAATCCCATTCCTCATTCTATCTTAAACACAAAGGTCTATTTTTCTCCTATTCACTACCTGTCAACCCACAGGTCGGTTGTGCAAGCGGGGGTACAGAAGCAGAAAGCTTATTGTTAGAATGTTATGTTCCCATGGGTGATAGCCTATGTTCTCATAGGCGATAACCTATGTTCCCACGGGCGATAGCCAAACAGTAATTTTCAAGCCAGCACACTAGCAGAGCAACTATCACCCCGCAGTTTGTTGAAAGTCAGCCCACAATGCAAACAGAAAGGGCCCCACCCAAAACTATGGAAGGATAAGGCTATGCTTTCTTTAAAAACTTCTACTATAATACCAGCAGAAAAAGGTGTATCATTTACTAAGTGTATTAATGTTTTAACATCTCAGATAACATGACCTTGAACTGCAGCTCCATGACTTCTGTAAGCTATGCAAATGCACATGTTAAATTACCTGCTGGACGGTTTCTTATTTGTGGAAAAATCTGTTTATTTGTATGTTCCCTGGGAAGACTAACTGTATTCAAGCTGCAAAAGTCTCCAACTAGGGGCTGCAGAGAACTCACCCTTGACTCTCGCTGTAATAGTGACCTACACTTGAGTCCAGCTGAATATATTGCTTTGTTTTATTTATTGTACCAGCTATGACCATTGCCCTAAATATAGAAGTCAACAGAATAGCCTAACCCATGGAAAAAGCCTTAAATGCAATCTCTCAGGCCATCCATGCCATGGGAGAATTAAGACAGGTCAGAGAAACTATCCTTGAAAACAGGGCTGCTATAGAAAACCTATTATTCTGACATACCATAGATGTAAAGAATTTAAAAGAGCTTTTGAGATCTTGTTCCTAGCTTATGTCGTCAGTTTGACCCAAATAAAGTCTTATAAAATTTAATTAAAAAAAATAATAATTTAAAGGACTATGTTGTTTTAACCTCTCTGACAACTCATTGAAGAAAAAGTGAAACAAATTCATGACATTGTGTCCAATATTGAACAGAGGACAGGAATTTTCCGTCTTGATCTCTCCTCACTCACTTCCTAACTGCCCAGCCTCACTGGGCTAAAGGAAGTATTTCTTATTTTCATTTTGCTTATCTTTGTAGGAGTTATCGCTTGTTGCTGCATCTGTAGGTCCCTTGCCAGCTGGATACCTAAGACAAAACCAAAACCAAGGGAAGAATTTTCTTACAGCAACAAAGAAATCAATTTCATCTTAAGCTGGTCTCATAGATGGGAGACCAATCAAAAGAGGGAGGAAATGATAAGGGACATCTCTTTCAGAGTTCTTAATCTTTTTAGTAAACCTAGTTAAGTTTTCTTCCCTCCTTTCTTTGGGTTAGCGGGGGAAGGTCCTCTCCCTCAAATCCCGATAATTTCCCAAAACTGGTGACTCAGATCCTCTAGCTATTGATAAGGGTCATGGCCCATTGTTAGCAAAAATGGTGTTAGACCGGACAAGGTCCTTAGAGTCTGAGGGGGAGAGGACTTTAGGCCAAAGGTCTTTTTACTCTTTAACAAATATATTAACCAAGCCTGTTTCCCTTTGTGCGCTTAATAGGCAAATCAATAAGAGCAATTAATATATACATATATAATTTAAATAACAAATTCTAAATCTTCTTTTCCTTGTCTAGGGACTGAAGTAGCGCTTCAACAAGAAACCCAAGACCCCGCCCTGATTAAGGCAGAAAGAAAAAGAGCTCCATGAAACTCCAATTGGCAGGGACTACGACCCTTCTCAGCAGGAAGCAGATATGGAAGAAGAAACCTCCCGTTCCGCAACATCCATACTACTAATAAGGGGGTTCATGGCTCTTAGAAAAGAGTTAGGCAGGAAAATGAGTTAGGGGGTTTCCGGGTCTGCCTGCAAAGACAATGAGGTCATCCTATCCTAGAAGGGTCTGAGACTGGATCGCCACACGTGGGCTTTACTGGATTTGTAGAAACAAGGCCTATATCTACCTCTCCGGAAATTGGGAAGGGAGCTGTATAATTGGCATAATAAAGTCATCCTTTTCCCTCTTACCTCTGAAAACAGGGGAACTGCTTGGTTACCCGGTCCCACAACCCTTACAACGGGTGAAAAAAGAATTCCAAATAGGGGACTGGAAGGATGATGTGTGGCTCCCAGAGCAGATAATCCAATACTATAGGCCTGCCACTTGGGCAGAAGATGGATCTTGGGGATATCATTTCCCCATTTATATGTTAAAGCAGATTATCTGACTGCAGGCAGTCTTAGAAGTCATTACCAATAAGACTAGGAGAGCCCTGACTCTCCTTGCACATTACAAACTCAGATGAGAAATGCCATCTACCAAAACAGGTTAGCACTGAACTATTAGCAGCAGAAGGAAGTGTGTGTGGAAAATTCAATCTCACTAACTGTTGCCTACAGATAGATGATCAGAGCCAGGCAGTTGAGGACCTTGTCGAAAAGATGACAAAACTGGCACATGTGCCTGTGCAAGTATGGCACGGATGGAAACCCAGTAGCCTTTTGGGGGGATGGTTTTCAGCCTTTGGTGGGTTTAAAACCTTTAATAGGAGCAGTTTTACTACTCCTAGGAATGAATCTACCTGATAGGGCCGTGTCTGCTGGCCCTGCTAATAAAAAGCTTAAAAGGCATAGTACAGCAGCGAGCTGCAGCCCACACATATGCTTTACCCACCACTATCAGGAGATCCCCCAGGATGATTTAGTTAGAGAATGTGAGACTCCAGCATAAAAATAGAATGTCTAGAGTCTCAAAGCAAGGAATAAGAGAGGAGAGGAGGCATCTGAAAAATGCAAAGGAAAGGGTTTGCAGAAATAACCAACTCAGCCTGTTATAGATTAACCACACCCTATAGATCTTTAAATGGCCTTCTAAAGACTCTTGCCACACCTACAAGACAAAAGATCTGTAAATAGATAGGACCAATAGTCCGGGGAATTCCTTCCCCCTTGCATCCCTACCTGAAACTCCCCCTCCCCATCTTGAGTCAAGAGGTGCATGTAAAACATTAGACAAAAGAATCACATGCCCTTTGCATGTACACTGCAGAGGTATATAAACTGTAAGTATCTAACCAAGAGGAGCTTGTGCTTTGGTGATGTTAAGCCCCACGCACTCTGCCAGCAATAAATTCTCCTTCCTCTAACAAAAAAGAAAAAGAATTCTTATTTCTACCATTCTAAAATCAAAACCTTTAAAATATAAAAACAACAATCAGTTAGACAATATGATGGAAGACACTCCATTTTTAAAGCAACCGGAAATATACACTTAAGAGGACATGTACAAAACGTATCTGAGAAAAACTTTAAGACATCTCTGGAGGATGCAAAAGAACACCTAAGCAAAAGAAAAGATAGAATGTTCTTAGAGAGTAAGACTCAACATAGGTAATGTCAAACTTCCCTCAGTATATTATAAATTTCATACTCTAATAAAAATAGATAGTTCTATTTCCTCTAGATCACAGACAAGCTGAATCTCAAGATCATATGAAAAAATAAGTGAGCAGATATTAAAACAATGTATTAAAACATTAATAACTAAAATGACATGAAACCAGAGCATGAGAGGACAAATAAATAAACAGAACAGAATAGAAAGTTCAGAAATAGATCCAAACATGTTTCAGAATTCAGGAAATTATTAAAGATGCATTGCAAATAAGTAGAGGTAGACAGTAAGAGGGGTTGAAGCTACACTTATCAAAGCATATGTTTTTAAGTTGCTATGATTTTTGAAGCATATGAATTTATTACTTATGCAAAAAATTAAAATATTTTTAAAAGATGTATAAACACAAATTTTAAATGTTTACACAAAAATTTGTTCATATATATCTTTGTGCTTTCATCTGCTGAATCTCCAAGAATCACATCAGTCTGATGACTCACTTTGTCCTCAGAATTATAAAGATGGAACAAAGTGAATCCGTGTTATGATCACTTTCCACATAACTAGTGACATCCTTATATTTCAAATCTTACCCAAAAATACTTAATTTCTGGGTTAGCTTTAGATGTCCCTAAAAATCCCCTATCTTATATGCGTATATATTTAAGGAGAAGCAGTTTAATGTTTTTATTTCTGAAAAGGAGTTGAAAGACAACATCTATTATTTCTTAGGAGAAAAATATAGCACAAAAGAATATTAGTGGGCAGAATAATGAGGAGAAAAAGAAAATATAAAGTTTGAACTCTCTCTTCTCTTAGTTTCCATTCCCTCCACCCTTATTCTTTCCTGGTTGATTTTTGCCTGGTTCATTTCTCACTTCCTGTCCCTTTTCTACAATGTTTTTCTCTAGCCTATGCACGTCTTTCACTCTTTGCGAATTCATTAAATCCACCATTTCAACTTTCACTCTCTGCAAATAACTCCTAAGTGTGTATCTTTTATCCTAACTTCTTCCCCAAGGCTCACATTTTTATGTAGCTGCCTAGATACTCCACCTCTCCACTAACTCCACTGCTCTGGTTCAAGGCCCCATCACCTTCTAGAATGGCTTCTTGTCTATCGTCTCTCTTTTCTCTCCTGCTTTGTGCCTAATCTCACTTCCACGAAGCTATCAGATTGGTCTTCCCAAAACTTTGACATCCCTTCATTTAAGGAAGTAATATCTTAGCCTGGCATTCAAAGCCTTTGAGGAACTTGACTTAAAATTAAATATCCAACCTCAACTCCTTCCACCTCCAAGGCATCTTCACTGATCCTAGCTCCAGCCGTACTACTATATCAGTTCTTTGGTCTCTAACATCTCCTCAGCAATCCAGCCTTCCTGCTTTTTTGCTTATAATTTCTTCCACGTGATACCACTTTTCCTAAAATCATTCAAAATTTTTCACGTCAGCCAGGACTCCACTGTTTATTTTGTTTTCCTTGAGCCCATGAACAACCAACTCAATTCATTATAAGATGCGGGGGTTGTCTTAACTGATCATAAGCAAAGACTAAAAAGACCAAGTTATATCAAATTTTAAAAATTCTAAGTTGCTAAAATTAAATCAAGTGTGTCTAAAGGGCACAATGGGTGGCTTGTCCTATGGGGGTGAGGGTGGGATGGCAAGGCAATGCCCTCCCCCACTTTTTTTTAACCCCTCCAAAAATGCCTGTGTTTCTCTCTCCTTTTTACACACATACCCTTATACAAATGCTTTACTGATTAGTATTCTTATCCTGCAGAATCCAGATCAGCATCAGTGGCTGAACACTGTCACAAGCTAAAGTTTCCCAATGACTGCAGCAACACACATTTGATATCTATTGTGGAGAGGTCATGTGAGTTGCCCACTGACTGGTAAGTAAACTATCTGAACACATGAGTCATTGAAAATGTGGATGTTCATTTATTTGAGTACATTTGTGCCAACGTCATTGCAGAGGCAGGAAGAGGAAGGGATATATATGCATGACACACTAACAGATACCAACTTAAACAAAAAGCTTACCACACTTGGAAAAAAGGAATATACATTTACCCTTTGCAAAGACTTTCAGTACTTTAGTCTACCAAGCTGGTGAATGTTATTAATTACACAGCCAAACTCTGTACTCTGGTCTTAATCTCCTTTCTTTTCTCTCTCTCTTTTTTTTTTCTTTCAGGGATGGTCACTGGAATTCATTATCAATTTCTCCTCTGCCCAGAAACCACTGTTTTCTCTTGTAATTTGAAGAAGGGTTTTAAGCTATGCATATGCACTATCTCCAAAGTACTTCAACTTTTTGAAAAGACCCAAAGCCCACGTTCCTCCAAGTTGCTACCCTCTATGTACAGTACATTTTCCCAGATATCCAAAGGTAAAAGAGTCAAATTATCCCACTCAGAAAGTTTATCTGTGATGTCCCCTGTATCCTAGGGCTCCAGGGTCCGATTCTCTTTCCCAGGTGAAATAAGCAGGTGCAAGCTGCCCAGCACTCAGCACCAGAGAAGCACAGAGGCAGGGCTGACCAATTCCAGAGAGAAATGTTGAGGCAAGATAGTGTGAAGGCTCTAACAGAAAAGCAGGCCACATCCCATTTTTCCTCTTGTTCACCGGATGTCCCCAGAAGTTACAGGAGACACACAGGGTCCACTGGTTCTGCTCTCTGAGGAACCTGCATAAAACTGAATAGGACTTCAGGGAATTAGAGTTCTCTAGCTAGCCCAAGCTTCAGGGAAAACAGAGCTTTGAGGAAGGGAAACCAAGCACCTAACCTAGAAAAGTTAGTGCAGAGAGTACAGAGTAGAGCTCTCATCACATTGTCTGAGGTTGGCACACAAACTAGAAGGTGCCCGCCTAGGGGTTCTGCTCACCCCCAGGGCATCCAGACATCGCTGGCTTCTACCCACCCAACCCAAGTAAAGGACTCTAATCACAACCCAATGGCCTCTCTCCTTTCCCTGACCCCTAGAGCCTATTTTCACCAAACACCGAACCACCATTATCTGCCCCCATCCCTCCAGCCTTCTGTTTACAAAGCACATTTTGATGCCCTGTTGGAGAACTTATGCAGCCCTGAGAGCATCAGAAAGAAAAAAGAAAAGAGAAGAGAAGAGAAGAGAAGAGAAGAGAAGAGAAGAGAAGAGAAGAGAAGAGAAAAAAGAAAGAAAATTAATAAGTGCAATTATAAAACCTCTCAGAGAAAAGAGAAAACGCGAAGAGGCCTTGAAAGGTTGTTGCTACTTACTGACAGAATAAAAGAACTGATCAAGAGCTTTCTTGCTTTCTCAGTCTACAGAGCCAGTGGTTTATAAGCAGATACCACTGTTATAGAAACAAACAATACATATAGATTAAACACTGAAACACTTAGAATTTTTATAGGGAACTTTTATAACCAAGACAACAAGGCACTGCTAAAAAATGAAAACAGCTATTATGTGATTCATACCTCTCCCCAAATTCTCAACTGTCTATCCTATTTGTAAAAAATATTTATGTAATTTACCAACCAGCCTGGTCCAGTTTACTAATCATTTTTGCTAATAAGAAGTTCTTTATTACACACAACTTAATTCTTTGACTTCAGTTTAAGTCAATCTTTTTGTTCCATCTTTTATGGATATACAGAGGAAAAACTTTCTCCTTCCAATAATTAACCAACTTTAATAAGAGTCGTCCTTCGGCATTTTTCTAGATTCAATAATCAATCTTCACAGATCATGCTTACCACTATATTAACCCTTTTTGCGGGCTTCAAAATTATAGTAAACCTGGGCTTATCTATGCCTTTACATCACATTTAAACTGCTTTGTTTTTGAGGCCCTTCATAACCTGATCTTACCCTCTTAGTAACCTCATTTCTATGTGTTGTCCCTTCTGTAAACTAAGCTAATTCCTACTGCTAATTAAGCTATTTCTTTATTCCTCCAGGGCTTTGAGGAAGCCCTGCCACTTTAGTTAATCCCGATCTACCTCCACATGGTCAGTTCAGCACTAACATGTCCACAAAAAATGCTCTCAGGTGTCCCGCATCCATAATCTTCTTTTATGCTATACTTCCAAATTTTCTTCCTCAGATTAATTAAATTTGTTTGTAAAATTCAATAGCATTCACATTGCCTGGTTCTCAACTGTCACATGGATATACGTATACTGGTGATATCTCCTTAACTAGACTAAGAGTTACATGCACAGTTCAGCATATAATGTAGGCAGAGACCAGGGTTAATGATTCAAAGCAGCTCGTCACTGTATAGTTGAACATACTGGTTCTGTTATGCACCGCAATATCGTTGTAGGTTCTATACTTTGCCTCGCTTTCCACTGCCTGGTTGTCTAAAACTCTGCCTCTGGCCTTTTTTTGCGGCATGTACCCAAGTCTACCATGTACCCAAGCCTGTTTTTTTCTATCCCATCTCAGAGCACACTCCTTAGGTAAAGAATCTTGAATATCGTTCTCCCTCTCTGGGGGCTCGTTCATCAAAACCAACAAGATTACTTAATTCTATCCTTGTTTCCTAGGTTGCTTAAAACTCTCATTTAAGAGCATTCAACCAACTATACCACACTTCCAATTATGTCAAAGTCATCACTACAACCTCAAACAATAAAACCAAATCTATGCCAAAACCCAATTACTCAACAGGTTCCCGTCCTTTCAGTTACTGACCCTGTGGTACACAGAGAAAACCTGCCTATTCTCCAGATCAGGGGCGGTGACGAGGTTTCATCAGGAAGGCCAGCTCCAAATCAGTTGGTAGTGAGAAGCTATCTGCAGGTTTGTGTTAAGAAGGACTTTTGAAGCCACATCTCAGTTCAGTGACAAAGACTTCATCAACTAGTTAAGTCTGCCAGGGTCATGGGGAGGGTAACAGATAGAATGGACTTATTCACCCTATTATTTGCGATCAAGATAGAATCAAAAGCTTTACTGATATAAAAACACCTTCTATTTTTCTACTTTCTACATGATTCATATGTCTGTAATAGAATAATTTGCCTCTTTTTTTATTCTGACTAATTTTCTATTAATGTCTCTTTCAGCCATCAAGACTGAAAGTACTAACCAAAAGTACTGGAGATGTACTTTTATTCTTTTGAGAAAGGCGAATGAAAAAATCTACTCCCTTTTTCAAATCTACTCCCTTATTGATTCTATCCTCAGTAGTTCCCCCTAAAACTTATAAAATAATCAATGCTGATTATAAAATGAGAAGATTTTAATCCCAGATATAAATACCAATCATAGAAATGGGGTGGGGTAGAAGCATAGACACTGTAAACAGTTGTCAGTCAACACTTCAGAAAAACCAACAGTCATTTAGAATAACAGGCAGAGTTTCATTTTAACATCCCATTCAATGTAATGTTGACCCATATATTGACTGACAGCCCACATTAACTTGGTTGATTTGGATATAGCTAATTTGATGAAACAAGAAATTCCACAACAGCATCCATAAAGCCCCATCATCAAATGAGCCACCAATTCAATTAAAATGTGAGCGTTATGGTTTGACACTTATGCATTGGTATCTTTGATTATAATGCTAAACCAGATTCATTTCTTCAAAAATTTTGTTGATGATTTGAGATTAAAATGTTATGTTTTTCCTAGTATGTAACAAAGCCAACACTCAGGAGAGACATTTTCATCTGTAGAAGAGTCACCTCCGCCTTCAAAGGGAGAATAAGAAAGCACTGACCAGAGGAGCTAGTAAGGAGGGCATGGTTTAGGGTAGGGAAGGGAAGGGTGGCAAGGGATTTTGAGTAGAAAATACAAACCGGGATTTCTTCTCAGAGTGCCTTTGACTAGCAACGTGATCTGAAGCAAGTTACTTGACCTTCTTTACCTATAGTTTCCTTATTGGTGAAATGAGGATTAGCAAGACCTTCCTTGTGTAAATAATTTTGCACAGTGAAGTCAGCGTTCAACAAATGGTAATAATGAATATTATTATTGACAGGTTCTTGTCTGTGAGGTAAAAACAAAATAAAGAGGCTCTGGAGTTATGATTGGGGTTTTCTCTGGAGGGGTAGGGTGGCCGAAAGGGGTGTGGGGATGGGGAGGTTGGTTGTGGGAACAATTCTAAAATGACAAGCTGGATTTTTAATTTGATGGGCACCTAACGAGATGTCTGGCACTCCCAACAGTAAAGAGAATTTCCCTAAATAAATACGGGATATATTCCTAAGTTGACTATCTTATCGTCTCATCTAATTATCTTCTCACTCTCAAAAAACCCTTAAGTCTCAGTTTCACCAGCTTTTCCAAACCTCCGCAATTCTGAGATGCGGGTACCCTCTTCTAGACTGCTGAGGGGGTTGGGACCAAAAGAGCTAAATCTCCAACAAGATTTCCAAAGATTAGTTAGTGCTGGGAATAGAAAGATTTAAAAGCTGCTTATATTAGTAACGTGTTTTTGTTTGTTTTGTTTGTTTGTTTGTTTGTTTTTAAACGACAACAACAACAGCAACGACAAAAATAACTAATTTTACAGAAAATAGGGAGAGGGCCCTGGGCATGTCATCCACTTTGTTACTGCTATGTGAAAAGAAAAACAATCTGAAAAACAGCAGATAGTAGGTTTTATGAGCTTCCTAAATGGTTTCCTAGGAAGGGAGCCTCCCTTTCTGTGATTTACAGCTTAAATCACTCCTGTCTCATCCATCACCTCCACAATGCAGTTAAGACACAGGTGTGATCTGCCTTTCTACCTTCTTCTTCCCTGCTGGAACCACTCCTTCCTGCTTACTCATTGTTAGCCAGAATTAAATGCTAAGTCATCTACTTTCAGTGGTTAGAGCACATAGTCATATGTAGGTTTCTAATCCACTCTAAAGGTCCCCCCATTGGTTTATGAGGTGAAATTTGAAGGAAGATCCCTTTGTCTCATCTGTACCTTTCCTTAAGGAACTTGCCTCCCCTCCCACCATCCAGGGTTCTCTGCTAGCACTGTCTTGCACTCCGTCATTCTTCAAACCAGCCACCAAAAACTATAGAAAACAAGTTCTGCTCTTCCAAGGGCCTATTTGTTAGAAAACTAAAATAAGTTATGCTAATGATAGTGGAGATCAACAGATTAATGCATTATTCTCTAAGAGCAGCGGCTCCTAAAAGAATTGAAGGAGGGATGGGAGAAGGGAGAGGAGGGCTTTACCTCATGGGACATTTGGCAACCTCTAGAGACATTGTTGGTTGTCACCTGAGGAATGTGCTACTGTCATCTAGTGGGTAGAGGCCAGAGGTTATAGTGTAATAGATCTTCAACTTTGCTAGGAATTGCCAGATTGCCAAACATCTTTAACAATGCAAAGGACCTCTCCCTGTGACAAAGAATTATTCAGCCCCAAATGTCAGCAGGTCTGAGGTTGAGAAACAGCTCTAAGGAGTAATATATATTTTGATTAAAAACTTCTTTGTTCCACAAGTTTAAGTTTAAGTTCCAGGAACTAGTCAGGCTAAATGGAGACGTGGTTTGGAGCAGGTAACCATCAATCACACCCCTGAGACAGGTACCTGTTTTTCAATCATAAAACTAGTTCCGTTCATCAGACTAAAGACTCTAGCTGAATGATTATTGATATTTTATTTGTTTTTAAATTTTTATGTTTAAAATATAAGTTTAACAAAAATATGAGTTCAACAAAGAAAAAAAAGATACCCATTTTCATATTTGCTTCAGATACTTTTAAAGAAAAAATTATAGATACAATGAAAGCCTACCTTATATATATTGGCTATATATAAGATATTAAGAAATTATTATGTTGTTAAAGGGATAATAGCACTGTTGTCATTTGTTAAAGTCCTTTTTTAAATGCATGAAAAGACTTGAAATTTTGTGCATGCATTGAATAAGTTAGCTAAAAAATGAGGAGTGATGGATGAAACGAGTGTGGTAAAATCTTGACAAATATTGGCTATATGGAGCTCATTATACTATTTCTCTATTTTTTTATATGTTTGAAAATTGTTGTCATTATCATCATCATCACTATCAGGTACAAGACTTACCAACAGGAACAGACTAATAAAGCAGGTAGACATTCAGGTGTAATAAAGAAAATCTCAACATATAATGCTTCCATATCCCATAATTGGATTATTTTTCTCTATGTGAGTAGCTAGACAAGTTCCAGTATTTTATCAATAAGATAACTCCATTAAATGCATTACACTCCACATTCTTGAGGACAGCAGATACTGATGTTCAGAAAGTTTACACCATGACAATAGTACTACACCAACTTAGCTGATGTAAACAGATTATCAAAAATGGCCTGCCCCAGGCAAAATGAGTAAAGAAGAATGATACTCCTCAAATGTCTATTAAAAAATATTATTCCACATTTTCAGTGACTTCAGTAGCTTTGATTAATGTTGATGTAACTAATGTTGTACAGGCATCAACATGGTTAGTCGAATCTCACAGATAAAACTCCAAGAGTAAAACCAGAGGGAAACGTTAGGCACCCTGTTTTCTCTCCGAATTGGTATTACACTAGAAGCTTCACAGTAGCACTTTGCCCTTCATATGTCGGCATTGGGGGAAAGAAGGACTGGGGGGCAAAAAATACAGGGCAGAAGAGAAACTTAGCACAGGGGCTTAATTAACAGCAGGCCACATAAGCCAAAATCCTTACACGTGGTGCCCACTGGAGTAGGGCAACATGGAAGACCTGAGAAGGTGGCACGCAATTCCCACTGCAGTGCTGAGTCAGACCAGCAACACACTCCAGGGAATAGTGCCAAAATGACTAAGCCACAGCCTCTGTTTATTCGTATTGTATGTGACTCACACTCCTACAGCTAGGGCAAATGCAGCCCTTTATTTCTGCCTGTTGACTTTTGGTTGGTAATCATTTAAAATGTTCTATTATCATAACGCGATTATAGTGAAATTAATCTTGAACCATAAAAATGACAGAATTAATTACATTCATTACAATTACAATCAAAATTATGAACTCATCGAGTCTGATAGCACAATATATCCAGGAAATCAGTCAGGTATCCAAAGATTGATACTGGTGGCACGTAATAGTCAAATGATCCCTAGCACTATTAACAATGAAGTAAAATCAAGGTTTCCAAAAACTCAGTCAGACCACATCGCAGGGTGCAAGGAGATGCATCTGTCCTATGGCTGGAGTGGTGAAAGCATAGCTGATGCAAAGACGCAAAGGACGCAATACCCTTCTGTCCACAAGAGCTTTCTAGTGCATCAGCTCTCCAGGACCAAATACTAAGGTGGAAGGTAATTCTATATTCTCCAATGAACTTGAATGCTCAGTATAACACAGTTACTTGAGGTGGGGTGGGGGAAGGGCGATTTTCTTCATCATTGTATTAACCATGAGGACAAGCCCTTAAACCTAGAAGAGAAAGGTTTAATAATAGAGCTTCTTAAAGAGATATTACTCATGATCATATCTGCAGCTTGACAAATCAGACGGTTTTTTATAGAAGAAAAAAATTTCTATAGCTAAAGACAGAAAAGAATAATTTAACCACAAAGATATTATTTCCCAAGCTTCAGCTTTCCGTTGGCTTATTCAATAAATGCACAGAAGAAATATAATCTAAGACAGGTTTAAGTGGAGAGAGAGACTTGAAAAGTGTTTCGAAAAATGTGCTTCATCAAGTAAAAGAACAGCAGAAGGAATTTTTTTGGTGCAGAAAATAAATATAACTGTTTTCCCTGTTTAGCTAATCTCTCCTCAGTATCCCAAACCTATTGTCAGCACTACTTCATTCAGACATCTCGAAATCACACTCTTACTCCCTGGGAGCCTTGGCCTGGCTGTGACCTGGCCCAAACTTGACCGCCTCAACACAGGCTTGTGCTATATTGTTGGCTGTAGTACAGAGACATGATGCTGCAAGGGCTGAAGACTATACCAGCCAGGCACACAAGTGTTCAATGTGTTTCATCATCCTCAGCCAGTCTGTCTAGGACTGAGATATCTCTCTGCTGACTCCAAACACCCGGATATATCAAGAGGGCACACACCCTAGAACAGGGCTCCCAAGGCATGACGTAAGTCAGGCTGGGCGTGGAGGGGCATACCATGCATAGCTGTGGGACTAACAGAGATGAAAGCAGCACATATCTGAGCCCAAATTAGATCCCACATTGTCCTTTGCTTTTGTACCTATTTTAGCAGTGGCCTGTCAGATGTCTGTCTCCCCACAAGAACCATGGTTTAATCCTCTTTGGTTCCCCCGAAATGATAGTGTAAGGATCCCTCTTACAGGTAGCAAATACTTGATAACTGCTATAGTCAATTCCTAATTTCATAGGCTAAAAGGAAGAGCAGCTACTCTGAATGAAATATGACAAATTTTAGGCATCAGACTTACTCTAAACCATTATGATTTATATCTTCTCCTCCTGTTCATTTCTACTCTTTCCTAGAGGCACCATGGAAAAAAACGAAGACCAAAAATAGAAAAGACAGATGCAAGACCAAAAATAAACAAACAAATAAATGAACAAACAAACAAACAAACAAATCCAACAAGTGAAAATATTCACTTCTACATAAGGTAAAAAAACTAAGCCACTGTTACTGGCCACCCTCACCTAGTGAATTTTTAATCCTCCTAACCCACCAAATTGAAACACCTTGCACCTTTTTAAATTCATAGCCCAAGACATGCACCACCACCACCCCAATCTATAGGACCCCATAGATTGTCACTCAAGATCAATAACAGTCCCAAACTCGCCAAGTACAACACAAAATGAGCCAAAAAATTTGTTCTCTCCTTAAACATAAGGATGCATATGAAAAAATGTACCCAACTCAGAAAAATAAAAAATTAGATCTGCTATATCTGAGAAACAGGTATCTGGCACTAAAAAAAGGATCAAGCAGAGCCATAAATTTCCAATCTGAATAAAAAATGTTATCAGTGATAATACTTTGGTGTTTAAGTAGACATGATAAAACTCTACCAGTTGTTTAAATCATTTGAACATCACAATCAATTACACAAAAATACACAGATGTTTTCACTCAGATATGTTATTTCCAAAATACACTACAGTATACAGTTTCTACAATTCCTCTTACACAAGCCTCCAGAAGATAAACTGCTCCTAGTGAAGCGTTTGACATTTTGACTTTCTTTAATCCTGAATTAGATGGACACAAAATTGTTTCAATAATTATTTTTGAAAAACGCATAAAAAGCTTAGTCTTTTAATTAAATGTGGTGATTCATTTCTTCCTAATTTTATAGCCATCGCTCCCATAAAGTTCTACTCCTGGTGTCTTAAACAATTTTACCCCAAGTGAAAGAGTTTTTATAATAAAAGCAAAGCTCACAAATAGAAGCAGTGACTGGTTAGCTCGGTTGATTTGTTAATTCACTTCTAACAAAACTAAACGAGTTTCTTTACTGCAGGACATTTCTGAACCTTTATTTCTGTGCAATATTACTCTCCAAAAGGAAGGAGTAGTATGTGGTGATTCCCAAGCTTATAGCACGGGGGAGTTATTTTTTATTTCATGTATTACCAATTAGCCTTTAGCAGGAAAGAGTATTCTGAGGAACATACTTTGAGAACTACAAATTAGAATAAAATGAAAATGAAACTTCAAAAATAGGTTTAATTAATTCCCAGGTAGTCCAGATAGTCTTTTTTTTTTTTTTAAACCATTGACTACATCTTCAAAACCATGGACAGCCACCTTTAAATGCACACCTTTAGAAATACCCTGTAGAACACATAGATGAACTATCAAATATTATCTCCTTTACAGTAACAACTCACTCAAAACTCAGAAAACTGCTATTTTGCACAAAGAGAATTATGAACAATCCAAAGCCTTATAGAACGCACTGCTTATTTCAAGTTCAAATTGAGTAGATGTAAATGGGATATTTTACATCATCATATTTTGGATATTTTAGCCATCGTAATGAAAAGGAAGACTTACCAACAGAAGCTGAGTTTTTAATAAATGACTCTTCTGGGACGCTTTTTTCAATTCGCAATGTGGCCCACTGTTCAAAAACAAGAAGTATTCATTTAAACTGTTCCACAGACACAATGGAGAGTACTTAAACCATGCTTTTATGGATAAGTAAAATTAAACATTAAGCCTTGGCACTCTTTGAATTAAAGTGATCCCCCAGCGAACCTCGGATGTAGCAATATCCCAGACCCAGGGATACTCTTATGTTAGTTACTGATGATGCCCTAATAGAAGGAAAAGATCATGTTTACTCTCTTTAAACCCCTCCCACATACCTTGTATCTCAATAAATTACTACTTCAAAAGATAGTGAAACATGTTGGGCATGAGCACAGGTTATGACATCAAGACTCTCTGGGTTTAAACTTACTTAATAACTCTAGGCTTCAGTTTCCTCATCTGTAAAGTGAGGATAATAGTTCCCATCCCATCAAGTTGCCATGAGGATTAAATGAGATTAACACATGTAAAAACCAGGACCTAAAGAATAGCTATTATTTTCATAACAAATTAGACATTCAAGAATGAGACACATTCAAAAAGGCCTAATTGCCAGCATCAAAGATAAGCTTGCAGAAAGAGATAGCATGAGATCTGGAAAGCTGAAAAGGAATCTGTGAAGTTGACAAATAAAGAAATCATATGCCCACCTGGTCACTTATGTTTTAAGATGCATAGGAAAAATGTTATGATTATGAGGATCCACAGATTTGAGAAAAGTTAAGGGCAGGAAAAATCAGCTCCCAAATACCAAGATGTGACTTGTCATTTTCTTTATACTTTGTTTTTACATTTCCAAAATTATCTACCATTACCATCATAGTTCAAACACTACAAGTGAACTTTGCTGACAGCATTCCAGAAAATCTAAATGGCTATTTTTCTAGTTTAGAAAAGAAGCCTTTAAAATATTATTTAGATGACTACAATTCCAGAAGCTACCAATGGCTAAATTGACTGATTTGGGGTAGGGGAAGAGCAAAATAAGAGGTAAAATACATTGTGATAATTATAATTAACACATGTAAAAACTGTGAATTTAAGTGCCCTTAAAGGGGCAAAAAGACAGAATTTATTAAATATATCAAGGCAAAAATCTCAGTTATTGCTAAATTCAGAGGGATTAAACACAGGTGAAAAAACAATTTCAAATAAGTAAGAAAATAACTGATAGAGAATAAACACCCTAAAACATGTACATAAAGGTCAAAGAGTAAGGCATGATCTGAATACATCAGGACCTCTGCATACCATCCCTAAGAGCCAAGTAAGAACGTGTAATTTGTGCTTAGAGAACAGCCTATAAATAGAGGCTTAATCTTCCCGGCTTCAAGTGGCAAATCACAAATGATAATAAGACTCAGTCTTAATTTGGTTGTGTCTTTTTCTCTTCCTAGCTGGCTTAGTGTAGGAGTTCTCAAATTCTAGACCTCCCACCTTTTCTCAATAGAGGTAAAGGTTTATTTCTATAGTTTTCAACTTAAAGCTTTGGTCATTTGTAAGTAGACCAAAGCTTTGGTCATTTGTAAGTAGATTAAAGATATGATTAAAATAAAATATTGTAAACAATCAATCTTTATTAATCTTGGAGCTCAATTTTTTTTATTGTAGGCATGTGATTTTATACTTTATATAAATAGTAATTACCTTCAATGAGGACAATTATTGTATGCTCATATGATGGAAAATATTGATATTTTGTGGCTATTATGGTTTGTCTGAATTGTATCCCCCCAAATTCATATGTTGAAGCCCCAAGCCCCAGTACATCAGAAAGTAACTGTATTTGGATCTAGGACATTTAAAGGAAGAGATATGTTAAAGTGAAGTCTTTAGGGTGGGCCCTAATACAATCTACCTGGCATCCTTATAAGGAGAGGAAATTTGGACGAACAAAGGGACACCAGAGATGCACAAACACAGAGGAAAGGCCATGTGAGGACACAGCAAGAAGGCACCCATTTGCAATCCAAGGAGAGAGGCCTCAACCTGCCAACACCTTGATGAACTTCTAGCCTCCAGAAAGAACTGTGAGGAAATAAATTTCTGTGGTTTAAGCCACCCAGTCTGTGGTAGTTTGTTATGGTGGCCCTAGCAAACTAATACAGGGGCATTGATCAAATATCATAATGTGCTACAAAGAGCTTTATGTTCTGTCACCAGGCAAGTTTCAGAACACGTAACATCTCCTGAAGTGGTAACTCCAAAGGTCTGTCCTACAGAATGCAGTTACAGTGTTCAAGGCTAGCAAATTTTAAGGTTGGAGGAGAAGTCATTTATTGCAAAATGGAATTTATACTGGAAAACCTCTTTCTTCTTCGGGTTTACTCTCCAGTGAAAGTGAAAATGTGCCTATGCTCTGCAGCCAGATAAATGTACGAATGAATTGCAGTTCTGCCACATCCAGGCTGTAATCATCTCAGACAAAATACTTTAACGCCTTGGGGCCTCATTTTCATCATCTCTAAACCAGAGGCAATTACCAAATGTTGTTGTAAGATTAAAGAAAATAATCTATCCGATACCACCACACAATAGGCCACAAAGTAGAAAAATGTTGGCTTACTCCTCTCCCATACCCCACACTTCAAGTACTAAAATAACCAAGTTTTTTTTCGGACCATCCTGTGCCATTTCCCAAAAAATAGCTATTCTTCTTTCATCACGCCAGCTTCTCTAGCTGATCGAGACAGCCCAACGCAGAGGCAAAGTGTCTCTTCAGAGATTTTAAATCTCTTCCAGAGGTATCTCAGAATACATCTGCCTCACGAAACCAGGAAAGGTCCAGCTCTGTCCACAAGACGGCTCTGAAGTACAGTAGTGGCGTCTAACAAATCCCATTACTACTCCCCATCTCACGCTCCCACTACCAAAGACAGTTCAAAGATACTTTCAATCAGGTTCTCACTCTACTTAATTTCAAAATCCCCTTGAGGGAAAAAAAGCAGCTGTCCACAATGCACAGAAAAGAGATTAAGTCTAATTTTTAAAGCTTAGGCCAAAAACTTGCAAAAATGTGACACCGTCACCTAGACAATTACAACTTTCAGTTTTTACACTAAAGAGACATTTAAGAAGTAACTAAAGAGAGGAGGAAAAGTACATAAAATTATATAAAAATTCAAAATGTTAGGCTTACTCAAATAATAGCAGGCCATCATCTGTAGCATAATAAAACAGTTTCTTGGCAGAGGCTGTCATCTCAGCAGAGTAAGAACTCAGGCTCTAGATTCAAATTAAAATTCTGATTCTACCACTGTATGACATTTATCTACTACTGTTGACAAATTTTCTCTGAACCTCCATTCCCTAATCTATCAATAAGAGTAATAATGGGCCCTATCTCAGAGAACTGTTGTGGAATTAAGTTAAATAAAAAGCACATTGCCTTAGTAGCTTTTACTATAACTTACGATTGTAAACAGCCATGGCCTTCTAACACATTCGTTGTATTTCGAACATCAGGGATAATAACTAAGTATTATGATAACATAACCATATGAATTATCGACATGCCTTTTTAAAAAGATGGAAAACTAACTGATGTATTGAAAAAGAGGGTAAGGGAAAGAATAATAAGTAAAATAAAAGGCAGGAATTATCTTCTCCAGGAATGCATGCTGACCCATCAAAGATATAAAGGTAGGTAAATCTTAGTCATAGAGTAGCAAAATAAATTTTAAAAAAATTTAAAAACCAGAGTGTTTAAACTCCACCAAGAGTTGAGCGCCTACTATGTATCAATTACTTTCATTCCCCTCTCCTCATTGTATCTGCACAATTACTCCAAGAGGTGTATTCCTATATACACATGTAAAAACTAAGGTTAAGATGTTAAGTGCCCTGTCTCACCTTAGGCCAATGAATAGCAATCCTTCACCACCCTCACTCTCATCATTAACCTAACAATTAAGTTTCATGATTGTGAATAGCATTTTCAACCTTTAATCCATGCTCCTCTCTGATAAACATAAAAAGTTCACAAATGCCCTTCTAGAGATTCAGATACATATCACCTAGATGGATCATTCACTATACACCCTCCCTCAGCCAAAAGTTTTACTTTTCATAGTTTGTATTCCTAAAACAATTTTCTCAATATAGATATAATATTTCTTAGAAATCATTGTATAGCCCTTGAAAATCACTGGTTTAGAGAATGACTAAATTTATTTTAAGAATTAAAGCTTCGTCCTTGAGTAGCTTGCCATATCAGGGGCTTATATACACATCTAGAATATGCAGCAATGCAGAGGCAGCATGCAGTAGGTGCTCAATAAATGATTATTATCTGAAATGATGGGCAGCTGAGGAGTCAGAGAAGAGCATATAGCTGAGTCAGTTACATGACAATTAGCAACTACCATACTCATTTATTCAGAAGGCACCCCACACATTTCAGCTTCCAGAATTAGCATTCATGGTCATGAAAAAGCCACCCATTGTCAATAAAACTTATAAAAGTAAACATATAATGTACAAAACTAAATGACCTTTTAAAGTAGTATGTAAATTGTAACATTTTAAGAAATTTGAGAAATCTCCAATTCCAATCAAAGAGACCAAAGAATGTTCTTGGGACTGGAATGCAAAAGAAACAACCAAATCAGTTGAGAACATACTAAGGAATAATGAGTAACAGAAAGGCTGGGCCTTGAATGGAATCTACAAAAGGGCAGGATATTTGTCCAGAACTAAAGATGTTCTAATACTTAATACTAATAAAGATTTCCTAACATTAAACGAGTGCAATTTTTAAGGGAACTATCCCTATAGTCAAGAAAAGCAATCCACTGTACTAACCCCGGCCTAACAGAAACGTCTGTGAAATATCTACTGCTGTTCTAGTTGAAGGATGAAAAGCCCTAGGTTGCCATTTCCCTCTCCTGTGCCTAAAGCAGATTTCACTGTGGGATCACAACTCTTTCCTGATAAGCCCAGCTTCTCCCAAACACGGGCCCTCCAGGCAGCTACAACCAACAAGTCAGAGCTGGCTCACAAAATGAATCCCCATTCTAATTCCACATATGCCAAGCATCTCTCTGACCTAATAACTTAGTCTTAGCAAAGAGGGTGGTTCCTTATGCTGCCACTCCCTGGTTTCTAAGCTAGGTGGTGTATCTCCCACTAAAATCAAATTTGGCATTCTTGAGCTTTTGATTAACAGAGAGTATATCTCTGAAAGTCTCTTCAAATCTAGATGGACAAAAATGAAAATCTGAGGCCCTGCCGAATTGAAAGCCTGATCCTGGAATGGAGTTATCCTTTCAAAGTATAGTAGCTATTGGCCAGGCTGACAGCAACTAGCTGTCCTCTCCCCTTGCCGTATCTTTAACTGTATCTTGAATTACTAAAACAAGAAATACAGGCATCAGCACCTGGAAGGCAGTGTGTGCGATTTACCTGCACTCTATTCTCAGTCGGGGCATAAATTCCAAAAGACATTACTGTGTGGGAGAACAGTTCAATCATTTCAGAGTTCTGAGAAAGCATGAACACCAGTTAAAAAAGATCAAGTGCTATGGGAGAATATTCTGAAGAAGTCTAACAGTAAGAGGCACCTATTGTTGCAGAAATGTTGCAAAACAAGAAAACCATGCACCACTATGAGAGTTGGAGAACTCAGGTTTATTACGTTGGTGGCCCCAGAAGAGCTAGCGCTCTGAAGATCTGGGCCCTGAGCTCAGGAGCAATTTTGCTTTTATATCCTCGCTGTTACAGTTAGCATGGGCTATGGGCAATTACAGAGCACATGATTTAGGAATTTAGGTAATACTTCTGTTATGGAGGCAGAACAATTATAGGGGAGATAGAGTCTTCAGTTGATCTCAAGACCACTCTGCCCTCTGGCCTATGCAGTAAGCATGTCCACAGAGGCAGAACAAAGAGGGGATTAGCTTTTTGAGTGCAAATTCCTCTTCACTATGACGTTCACAGTACAGTATGACCAAGTTCAGAGTGTTAAGTCAGTAAGAGAGGTTCAAACTGTGAGATATCTCTCAAGTAAAAACAATAGAACGTTCAAAACATAAGGGCTGAGGATGAAGAATCACATATAACTTCAAAAGACCAGACAGAAAAATAACCGCAAAAAGAAAGTGCAACAAAAATCTGGGGGTAAAACAGGAGATTATTAGCAGGTAGAAGAGATTTGCAAGAAATTAGTAGGTAGGAGATTAGCAGGTAATCTCCAGGTAGGAGATTGTATATCTGGGAGCCACCCCACTAGCTAGGAGAGAAGAGTACATAAAGCCAAGTCCTGGGGGCAGACAGAAAATAAGAGCAGAAAAATGAGAACCCACATTAGAAGGTACTGTAGAAGTTAGAATAACAAAGACACGAGAATCTAAAAAATAATAACATTCCTCTAATAGCAGCAAACACTTATATAGTACCTAACATGTACTGGTACCCTTCTAAGATGCTTGACATAGCTTAACTTACTTAAAGAGGTGTTATTGTTACTCCTGTTTTATAGATTAGAAAAATGAGGAAGAAGTAGGTGACTTCCCTAAAGACATGTATTGAGAAGCAAAGCTGGGATTTTGGCAAATCTGTACTCCTAACCACTAGGTAAACACGCCCTCTTCTCAGTTAAGACCACTTCATTCAAACAAACCACTGTACTTCTCTGAGCCTCTGTTATCACTTCCAAGGCTTTTGGGGAGCAGATGATGAGATAGTAAATGGGAAAACCCTTTGTAATTTAATATACCCTGTATAAGGGTACTCTGCAGTTGTTCCCCACCAGGCCCACTTCCATCTAATACCTTTCTTTGCAGAATTTGGAAACGAGATTAGGGAGAGCTGAGGTCAATAACATTTCAAGTGCCATTGTTCAGATAAAATTTCCATGACTCCATTAAAATATAATCAGATTTTTTTTTTTTTCCTACCACTCAGCAATTGGTTTCTTATCCTGAGCATAAACTAGAACATGATACCTTTCTGGACAGAATGCCTTAGTACATGAAGGGACGTCTGAAACTTGGGGCTGTAAAAATTAAAGTGAGTGAAATGACAGCTGTACTGCATAATGGATAAAAAGAAATGCGATGATATAAAAGGCGGTCACACT
Source organism: Pteropus medius (assembly GCF_902729225.1). Classification (NCBI taxonomy): domain Eukaryota; kingdom Metazoa; phylum Chordata; class Mammalia; order Chiroptera; family Pteropodidae; genus Pteropus; species Pteropus medius. The sequence continues at coordinate 29,931,757 of NW_024351730.1, read as the reverse complement.
GTTATTCTAATCAGTTAATAACAACAACAACAACAACAACAACAACAGGACAAGGGGTAGGATGGTTCTGCTATCAACCAGAGGAACAATAAGGTGTTCCAGTAATCTCAGCCGGGATCCCTTCAGCTCTGCGGGAGAAGCCGGGAGGCTGTCTTGGAGCTTCCTTGGAGGATAAACCGAAACGCACACTCCTGCGAACCGCTGACCTTCCGAACTGGTCCCCTCGCGTCAACTCAATTCTATCCTCGGCCCCCACCTCCCCGGATTCTACGTCAAGCGCTCGGAGGTGCAGGGACGCCGCCTCCCTGCTGGCACTCACCTCTAAAGTTTTCACCAGGATCTTCATATAGATCTCAGAAATGCCCAAAGACACCCCAAAGGCAGAAGGCAGGAGGATGAAGCCGAGCACCAGCGTCAGCCAGATGGAAAAGATCTTCACGGCCAGCTCTGCGCCCTCCATGGCTTGGCGTTCCCTTTCGAAAAGGGTCCTAGAAGAAGTCCGCGAGCGCGTGCTGTCCCTGTCCCCAGGCAATCGGGCGGCAGCTCCGCGAGCAGAGACGGGTCAGCGCCGCCGCCTGCCCGCACTCACCTCTGCCGCGGAAAAAAAGAGAGGAAGGAAAAACTTTCAGAACGCCGATAATTTCCTTCCTTCCTCTTCGGCTCCTCCTCGCTCCAGCGGGTTAACTCTTTCTCCGCGAAGGCTCAGGCCCGCGCCGAAGCCACCGCAACGCACCAGACCTAGGAGCACCCGCAAGAAGAAGGGGGCTAGGGCGAGCGATGGGGCTCAGCGGCGCGGGCAGGGCGCGCGAGTGCAGCCGGGAACGCGCCCTACGCTCTGCCTGATTTCCTCTGGGTGGCGATCGCGACAACTCAGCGGTGACTCACAGAGGACCTCTGGGAGCGAGGATCCCCGCCAGCACACCGCACCGCAGCACCGGCCGCGACGGAACTGGCGCCAGGCCCAGGACTGTGCTGGCGGCTGGCCGCGCTCCGCCGCCCGACGCCCTATTTCCGCGCGTTGCCCTCGCCCCCCCTCCTCCGCCACCCAACCGGGAGCATCCAGCGGTGACCTCCTCTAAGAGCGCTGCAGCCTCCTGGGCGTCCTCGGTTCTCCCACTCCCCCTGTCCCCCACCCCCGACCAGGACTCAGCGAAAGTCCCGTAGGGCGGAGAGTTTTCATCTGAAACTGTTAGCATTTTCTTCACCCCCAAAATGAACTACTGGCATGTCCGGGACTCTTGAGAAGGTCTTGTTTGTGTGGGTGTAAAACGACCTCTGGGAAGAGCTTTCAGGGAGAGAGAAAAGCTCAGAGCGCTGCTGAGCTGCCGCTGGCGCCGCTTCTAGGTCTCCCACACCTTCCCCTCCGTCCCGTACGGAGCTGAGCTAATCAGCGGGGTGAAAAGCTCTCCCCACAAGGCGCGTACTCCACTTAGACGCCATCTCCCTAACACAGAGCTCCTTCGGCTGAGGGTCGCACTCTTGCCGGGGTAATTTCCCAACCACAGCTTCCCCTATCATTCACCCGACACTCTCAAGCTCACCGAAACTGCAGAAATATGCCAGGCCCGCGCAAGCCTTCACCAAGCTGACAGCGCCTCCTGGATATTCAGTCCCCGCACTGCTACCTTGCTAGCTAGTGCTGATTAGAACAATGAAGGGCAGAACCCTATACGGGTATTTACTACTCTACGGTTCGTGTCTCTTAAAGACCGGATCTGATTTTAAGAATGAGCATGAGAAGGAATGTTGAAAGTGTAGTATATAAGAAAATCGAGCTGCTCGGGGTTTCCAGATCATCACTGAATGGGACCAAAATTTCATACAGTTCTCTTTCGCGTGTTATTTCAAGCTGGAAAAACTGGGAGGGCCAGCAAACTGAATGGAAACAGGGTTGGTAGCCAATATTGCAAAGAAAGCCGCCCTTACCCAGGGTGTGGAGAAGTGGGAGATGGAAGAAAGGCGAGAAGCTCCACTGCAAATGTAAATATTTTTCCCTGCATCTCCTGCCAGGTAGGTATCACAAACCTCCTGCCCCACTAAGAAGGGAGGGAAATTACAACTTGGTCATAAAAACAAAGTTATGAATGAAGACATTTCAGGCATTTGTTTTCTTAAAATTAAACCTCTTCATAGTCTGCCAGTTTATAAAAACAAGGAAAACACAATTGCTAAAATCTTTCCAAAATCCTTGCTGAAAACAAACACAGATTTAGCACAAAACTTCAAAGATTATACTGACCCATTTAATACTATACGTTCAGGCAAAACTTACTCTCCTTTTACTTCCTAAGGAATGCGAAATGTACCAAAGTTTACCCAACAAAGTCCCAGCAAAATTTGCCGGACAAAGCAGGCAGCTTTGGGAAGACCTCTTTCTGCCTATCCAGACACAGATGCTGAGTGCCCAGAATCTCCAATGATTTCTGTTGCTCATGACTTAACTCCGTGTTTTCTTTGTTTTGAGTTCTTTACTATTATGGAAGAGTTATTGTCCCACAGAATGGTGAAATGGTAATGAAGAGGAAATTTCAGGAATTTTCCACTCAAATGTTTAACCTTGTAATCAGCTCTTTGTCTTGTTTTTGTAAACATGCTTGCTGCATAGGCCAAAGGGCAAGGTGGTCTCAAAATCAACTGAAGACTCACTGCCCCCCACCTTGGAATGTTCTATCTAGATAACAGATGTATTCCTTTAGTGCTTAAACAGATGTACTCCCTTTCGTGTGTTTGCAGATAAGCCCTATTGTGCTGGCTGGAAAATTACTGCTTGACTATCGCCCATGGGAACATAGGCTATCATCCATGGGAATATAACATTCTAACAATAAGCTTTCTGCTTCTGTACCCCCGCTTGCACACTCAACCTATGGGATGACAGGTAGTGAATAGGAGAAAAATAGACTTTTGTGTTTAAGACACAATGAGGAATGGGATTTAGGGCTTAAAAACTCTGTACCACTACATTTCGGGGCTGCTTAATTTGGGGTCTGCGTACTCCTGGCAGACCCAGCTGGCTGAATAAAGAGTGTGTTTCCTATAACTCACTGATTTCTGGTGGTCCATGTGTCTTTCGGTGGCTGGCAACTATAACACTATAAAAGAAAATTTTTCCCTGAGCTCTGGGCCCAGATTTTCAGAGCACTAGCTCTTCTGCGACCACTAGTGTAATAAAACTGAGTTTCTCCAACCCTCCAGGTGCTGCTTGATTTCTCACTGGTCTGAGTCCTTGTAATTTTTATGCAATAGTAATGACATGCAATTTGGAGTCTTAAATTGACTCCAGCCCAGACACTTATAAGTTTGAACAATTCGTTTAGTCCTTCTGTGCTTTGTCTATCTCACCAGTAAATGGATTCTTTTTAAGGTCAAATGTGATTGTGTTTGAAACCACTTGTGAATGACAAAGCTCTCTGCAGGGATCAAAAGGCAGCCTACCGCAAGTGCAAAAGCTCTCCTCTATCTTTTTCTCACCTAAAACACAGGAAAGCCAAGATAAACTCACCTTTTCAGTGATGAGGGAGGGAAAAGGAAGAGAAGAAATGGCAGAGGTCCCACTGTTCCCTTTATACCCTCCCTTTGACTCACCTCTCTCTTCTCCTATTCCCTTTAAGGCTCATTCAATTAAACCTAGGTAGAACCCCTATTCCCTTCCTGCAATTAGGACCCTCTTCACTTACTGGATTAGTTTTCCAGGGCTGCCTTAACAAATTACCACAAACTTAGAGACTTAAAACAACAGAAATTTATTCTCAGTTCTGAAAGCCAGAAGTCTGAAATCAAGATGTCTGCTGAGTCACATTCCCTCCAAAGGCTCTAGGGGAATATCTTTCCTTTGCTTCTTCCAACTTCTGGTGGCTCCCAGCACAACCTGGCTTGGGCCTGCATAACTCCACTCACTGCTTTAGGTTTCACATGGCCTTCTTCCTACGCCTTTTCTTCCTATTTCTTTAAAGACAGTTATCATCCTTGATTTAGCGCTCTCCCTAATCTAGGATGATCTCATCTTGAGATTTTTGCTTACTCTACAAAAATCTTTTTTCCAAAAGATATTATATTCACAGAAACAGGCATTTAGGATTTGGACATATCTCTTGGGAGGCTACAATTCAACCCAATACATATACTATCTCTGTAAACTGGGATAATACACATATATGGAGAGGTTGTTATTGGGGTTGGAGATTATGTATTTAAAATTTAGCTGATAGCAAATGTTCAATAATAAGGTTTTTTGTACAATCCCGTTTTTACCTATTGTTCTAGAATATATTTAAGTAACACTTCCTTTCACTCTCAAAAATGTCCTGGTTTGAATGCTAAGTCACATGATTCCTTTATGCCTACATAATTTCTAAGATCCCTTCCAGTCTAAAATATTAGATTCTTTGACAAAACTCACTGTCAAGTCCCTGCATGACCCCTTGTGAATATCTGATGCCAAATGTTGTATTGAAACGTGAAGAAAAAGGATTAGCATCTAGTCCAGAGCTTCTCAAACCTTACTGGGTAGAAATCCTTGGGGCACTTGTAAAAGGCAGATTTTTAGTCAGTAAGGCTGGGAGGGGGACTGAGATTCCGCATTTTAATGAACTCCCAGATGATGTTGATGTTGGTCTACCAACTACGCCGTGAGCAGCAAGCCCTTAGAATATGGCCAAAGAGGGGAGTGTTATATTTAAGTGATAACAAAAGGCTGTGAGGTCCAGGTAAGTCTTTGGAAGCCAACATAATAAAGAATTGATTCTGAAGAGCTGACCCCAGAACTCCTATTATTTGTATCTTCTTCATATCCTTGCTTTGACAACAATTATGGGCAATGGGAATAGGTTAAAAAATTTTGAGCAAATATCAGTACTCTCATGAATAGATGTTTATGGCAAATATGATGTCATAGTTGGAGCCCAATAATAAATATTGATTTAATTTAAGAGGTAGGGTAGAATGGAGAAATCTGGGAGTGAAGCAGTTGCTGAAGCATTTTATTAAACAGACAAGTTTTGCATTTCTTGTCTCCAGTCTCTTTTAGAGACCTCTCTTTTCTCTGATTTCACACCTTTCTTGGGGCTTCATCATATCCTACCTTGATTTGTGTATTTGCTTCATCATCCCACTGTAAACGGCTTAATATTAGGACCCACATAGTCATTGTAACTCCTTACCCATTATTCCATTCCTTCTCCACCTGCACAGAATTTTATTTCATACCACACTATTATTCAAAGCCAGCAGTGGCTCCCTAAAGGTCACAAATGAAAGTCCAAGTATCGAACATCTTAGGTTAGATCCTGAAGCACTCCAACTTTAACTTCCATCACATTTCAGCAAAACCTTTCTTACTTTCCCCTGGTTACTTTCCCCTGGTTTCTTTCTGCAGGATTTCTTCTCTGGGTCTTTGATTACATCACAATGCTCTCCCCACAACCCCTAGTTCCTGCACACCTCTCCTGATCTCTCATCTAAATATCACTCACTCCACAAGTTAGGATCCAACATGGGGATCCTGCCAGTTGCTGAGTATGTCTATTCTATTTATGCATTCAAGAACTGGAAAAATAACCACAGGTTGGATTTAGGGAGTCATTAGGCCCACTGTTAGATGGATCTGAGCTAAAACTCCATTGTTCACTATAAACTCCTATTCTTATAGGTAGATCAGAGTGATATTTTGAAGTTAGTGTCAATTCAGGAACAGTGTCCAGTATTCCCTGAAAAGTCTGATTATTTTCCTTCAATGTACAGTCACTCTGGTAAATGTCCATAGGTCCCTCTGAGGAAGACTGGGAGACAGACTAACAGTGTAGAATTTTGGTAGTCCTCGAGGGGACTGAGTCTCCCCTTCTTGCACGTGGTTCTGGGTCTATAAACTGGCTCAAGTTTGGAAATTAATTGAGAGACCATGAATATCTAGAGTTCAGTTAGGAGCAACTAGCCAACCTCATTATATTCCTTAGTTCGACTAAAATGTTCTAAAATAGCAAATACACGGTCACCCGGAAACTTGCCTTCTGTTGATACTAATCAGGAGTAGCCAATAGCCATATTTTGTGTATCTCTTACCATACGTTGACATGGACTCCCAGTGCCCTCTTTACCACTGAAAATAGAGGCATTAGTGCGTTTAAGTCTAATCAGATGAGAACACCATCCTAGAAAACTCGTCCTTAAGATTTTGTTTCTCTATAACCATTTCTGCTACCACAAACTCTGTCAGGGTTAAGCCAGAGAAGCAGAATGGGGGGGAAATATATATTAAGAGATTTATTCATTTATGTGATTGTGGGCACTTGCTAGGCACACCTGAAAGCCACAGGACAGCCTATCAGGAAGGGCATGCCAAAACTCTCAGGCACAAAAAGCTGCAGTCCACAAGTGGAGTTTCTTCTTCAGAAAAGTCTCAGCTCTGCTTTTAAGGCTTTTGGACTGATTGACTCAGACCCACTCAGATTATCTAGGATAATCTGTTTTACTTAAAGTCAGCTGACTATGGACTTTAATCATATCGAAAAAATAACTTTACAGCAACACCTAGATTATTGTTTGAGTAACTGAAGACTATAGCCTGGCCAGGGGCACACATCAGAAAGACCATCAAGTTTATTTTAAAGACTAAATGCAGCTCTAAATTGTATATTAGGACAAGTGGTCATGAGTGGAAACTGGGATCTTAAATATTATTTAGGGGCATAACTTCCCTTCACTAAAGCAGAATAAAAATTAGTAGATTAGTAATTAAAGATAACAGTCATATTTATCCCAGGATTAGTCTTGGAGTCTTTCATTCTGCAAGTTCATAATTTAAAAAATTTTTTGAAACATAAGAGTTGCCTTTAATTAATGGATTGCTGTCACCACCTTGTAAGAAATAGTACTAAAGTTCATTTCATTTTGAGCAGAGAGCAAGTAGCTGACAAAAACAATTAAAAAGAAAACAACCTGCTGACTAATTAGTTGCTTCAATGTACTCTGGCCTCTGTTAAAAATAAAATTTCTTCAACTACCATGATGACCGTTATAACACAGTCCCATTACTCTTCATTTGTCTCCTCCGGGTATCTCCTCCCTGGAGTCCTCAGGACTCCAGATAAACACTCACCTTCATCAAACCAGGGTTTAGTTAGCAAAGTTTGAAATAGGTAATGGTGTCAAGCACTTTCCAACATGATGTCTAGGCTTCCGTTATTTCTACTATTCTTTTTGTTTTTTTAACAATTTTTTTTGTTTGTTTTACTTACATTTAAATCTATCAGGTATCGTTCTCAGTAGAAGAAGACTAACAACATTTTGGGCAGGACCTCAACAAAATTAAAAAAAACAACAACAACTGATAACCCAACTTTGGCTATGAGTAAACAGTCAGGTAAAGGCAATCTTCTCCCCAATGCTTCTCAAAATGAAGTCCCTGGAACTACAGGGGACAGAGACATATTCGGGGGGGGGGTCATAAGTCCTCTGTGAGTAAGTAGTGGCTATCCACTATTTAAATTCAATATTTATTAAGTTAGAATATCCCAGGAAGATGGTGATATGACTCTGAATCTGATGAGCTTAAAGCTAAAGGAAATGTTCTTTGAAACCAGGAAATTCCCAGCCTGAGTCAGTCACCAGAGACTGTACAAAACAGATGGCTCACCTACACATGTGTATTGAATAAATTAAGGAAAGTATCAGCCTGCTTATTGTTTATCGAAGTATCAATCTCTTAGATTTTCCCATTGACCTGTCTTTACAAAAGTATGTCTGGGGAGCATTTTCTCTGTGACCCCTTCCTGGAAAATACTGTGACCCAGCGTCCCTCACACACTCAAAGCCAAATTCATGCAAGTGACTCCACAACAGAGATTCTGCAAGATTGCCTAGCTAGGAATGAGCTATCCTAATGAGGCAGATTCTTCCTGCAAAATTCCTATGGGGTTAGAGAGTGTGAGATAGAATATCAAAAATAGGGAACCACAATTTCCTTAATATAATCATCTCCATTTGAAATAGCTAAAATGGCCAAATCACCTAACTATGTCCAGCAGTCAATAATTAAAAGCAAAAATGTATTCATTCCACAGTTATTTACTGAATGTCAATTTTGATCTAGGCTCTATTCTAGGGATTGAAAATAAAGAGCCTCATATGAAGCTCACATTCTGGAAAAAATGGTTAATATTGATTTTTTTTTAATTCTATAGGAATAAAAATAACTTTCTACAATGGAAATGGATACAAAGAGAAACAGACATGCTAATAGCTGGGATATAGATCTGTAGAAAAGAGAGAAGACATGAAAGAGATTATTATGGACCAATGTGATTTCACTGTCCAAACACAGAAGGTAACTAAATATTTGGATTTTATTACTTTTTAATCTTGAATTCCAGCATTATTTTCACTAGAGTAAGATCAAATAAATGTACATTAATTACATTTGTGTACTACTTCAATTTTGTATCCCACTTTTTTATTTAATTTATCATTATTCCATGTTAATCATAATGTTGTAATGCAGACAATAGCTGCCTGGATAGTTCGACACCCTCCAGTCTGCAATAATTTTCTTTTTTATTAACACCTAACACTTGTTTTCATTTATAACTCTTGAGTCTTTTTATTTATTTATTTATTTATTTACTTATTTTAATTTTTTTAATGCCTACAGCATCTGGTATTCCAAGGTGGTCTCTCACCCAAGTACTAACCAGGCCCGACCCTGCTTAACTTTCGAGATCAGATGAGATTGGGCATGTTCAGGGTGGCATGGCTGTAGAACTCTTGAGTCTTTAGGCAGCTACTCTCTCTCTCTCTTTTAGCCTACTCTGTGCCATGCTGGTGTCACCTGTCTTCCTTCAGCATAACCCATGATTACACACATTGAACTAAAGTCAGACAGCCAAGGAACAACTTGCCCATCACAATACATTGGTAGTGATTCTTTCTTGTTTTTTAATGGAAGTGTTTATAGCTATAAATTTCTCCCTTAGCACCACTTTCAATGTGTCCCATAAGTTTTATGTTGTGTTTTCATTTTTATTCATCTCTAAGTATTTTCTAATTTCTTTTGTGATTTCTTCTTTGATCCCTATGTTGTTTAATTTCCACCATTTTGTTAATTTTTCCAGCTTTCCTTCTGTTATTGATTGCTAATTCCACCCTATTGTGGTTGGAAAAGATACTTGGTATGATATCTATCTTTTAAAATTATTGAGACTTAATTGTGGCCTAACATATGGTCTATCCTAGAAAATGTCCCATGTGAACTTGGGAAGAACATGTATGCTATTGTTATTGGGTAAAGGTTTCTATATGTCTGTTAGATCTAATTGGTTTATCGCATTAAGTCCTCTGTTTTGTTACTTATATGCTGTCTGGTTATTCCATCCATTGTTATGAGTGGGGTATTGAAGTCTCCAACTACTATTGTAGAACTGTCTATTTCTCCCTTCAATTCTGTCAGTGTTTGTTTCATATAGCTTAATGGTCTGTCATTAAGTGTATAAATGTTTGTAATTGCTATATCTTCTTGTTGTGTTGAACTTTTTATTAATATATAAGGTCCTTCTTTGTCTCTTGTAAACTTTTTTTTGATTTAAAGTCTATATTGGCTGATATTTGTACGGCCACTCCTGCTTTCTTCCTGTTACTATTTGCATGGAGTATCTTTTCCTATCCTGGCTCCTGTAAGCTGCGTGTAAGCTGCTCCAGGAACACATGAACATTTGGCTGCACTGAGCTGGAAACAGCCCTGGGTAGCTGTCACTGTGCTAAGAGCTGAAATTGACTGAAATTAACTCCAGATAGATAGTGTCGGACTGAATTTAATTGTAGGGCACCCCAGCTAGTATAGGAGAATTGCTTGATATGTGGAAAACCCACACATCTGGTGACAGAAGTATTGTGTAGTAATAATATGAGGGCAAGGGAGAAAAGCACAAGAGAAGTGTGTTTTGTCTATTCACAAGTGTTATGAGCTGAATTGTATCCCCCCAAATTCATATATTGAATTCCTAAAATCCAGTACCTCAGAATGTGACTGTATTTGGAAAGAGGTAATTGAAGTTAAATGAGGTCTTAAGGATAGACGCTAATCCAATATGACTGGTATCCTTATAAGAGAAAATTAGAACATAGATACACACGCAGAGGAAGGACCATATAAAGACAGAAGGAGAAGACAGCCATCTATAAACCAAGAAGACAGGCTTCAGAAAAAAACAATTTTGCTGACACCTTGATCTTGGACTTCTAGCCTCCAGAACTATGAGAAATAAATCTTTATTGTTTAAGCCACCCAATCTACGGTATTTTGTTATGGCAGCCCTAGCAAACTAATATAGCTGAAAGGCATATTCCCACAAGAGTATGCATTAGAGATTAGGAAATGTATTTGAGATCCAAAATGTTCCGTTCCATTATGTTCTAAGGCTGACTTTTATTGGTGTCTCTACTTATATCTCCTGGTGTCATGTCAAGAAGGGGTACGTCTGGTAATGTTCCTTTTAGGAATGTATCCTGTACCTGTTTGACATATACTGTGAAAATGATATTTCAAAAATACTTGACAATACTAGAATGTACCAAGAAGGAATCTGTCATAGTAGGTATCAAGCCATACTTCATGAGTCTTCCTATAAAAATTTCAAATGATGGGAGTTTATGGGGACTTTGAGGTACAGACTGTATTATCATCATGCTAGAACTTTAGGTGAAAGGAAAGTATGCTTTTTAGAAAATTTAGACTTTTTTGATCTTATAACAGATAATCTCATTTCATATTCTGATAATTTGGTGAATGATATAATGACATTTCTGATTCATAAAATTATCTTACATAGTTCCTTGAGTAAATCATCTGTAAAATGAGGTGTTTTTTTAAATAGAGTATATCAAAGGAATTCCCCAGATTGGAAAAATAAAATCCATAGGTATTTCTTTTTTTATTTTAGGCAAGGCAACCCTTGGTTGACCTCAAAGATTGCAAGAACCCCGTCAGCTTATAATCCTTTATTTTTTATTTTTTTATGCCTACAGCACTTGGTCTTCCTAAGTGGTCTTCCATCCAAGTACTAACCAGGCCCGACCCTGCTTAACTTCTGAGATCAGATGGGATCGGGCTTGTTCGGGGTAGACAAATCCATAGTTTTTTAAAAGTAAAATTTAGAGTATGACAAAGAAAAGTTTCAGTCTGACCAGAAATCTTACAAATTATTATTCAAACATATTCAAAGCTTTGCAATTTGGGTAACTGAAGGAAATCTATTTGTAAATTTTTAAAACAGTTCTTCAAGTGGAGATTTCAGAGTTGCTCTATTTATCAAGTTTTTCTGAGTTATCGTATGCTAATTATAGACAAGGCAAAGTAAAAAGAAGTAAAATTCTTTTCACCAATAGTTCAGTATTGTTTGAACCAATTTTCCCTGTTATTGTGGGTTATTCCTTGCAGCATTCAGTTGTCTTGTTTCTTTCATTTCCTTCATCTATAACAGTTCCTCAGTCTGTTTCATAACATTGACATTTATGATGAGTACAGGTCAGTTATTTTATAAAATGTTCTTCAATTTGAGTTTGTCTGATGTTTCTTCATGAGAAAATTCAGCTAATGCACTTTAGCAAGAACATCGCAGCCTTCTCAGAGCACCTTATCAGGAGGCATCTGATGTCCATTTGTCTCTTTACTAGTGATGTTAACCTTCATTATTTAGTTAAGGTGGTGTTTATAAAGTTATTTTTCCTCCTGTCATTTATAAATACCTTTTGGGGAGATATTTGGAGACTCCTTAAATAACTTGTCCTCTATCCTCTAGTTTTAGTATCCGTTGCCTCTGTTGAATATGATGATGATGATAGTTGCCAAAAGGGATTTTCTAGCTTCATGATTTCTTCTACATTTATTAGTTGATATCCTACTGTAAGGAAGAATTTCTCTTACCCCATTTATTCATTCATTCATTCATCCATTCATTTATATCAATGTGGACTAAAAGATTCCTACTTTATCGAATGAGACATAATCCATTACTACCGTTATTTATTTTGATACTTAGATTACCTCAGATTTGGTCAGTATCAGCCCCTTCCACCTAACTCCTATGTCAGGTTGACATGTTTACATCATTCTTTGAACCCATCTTTACTTTCCAGCACCAAAAATATTGTTTCAGGCTTATCTTGTATTTTCTCTGCACCAGCTCTTGAAATCAGCCTTTTCTCCAAGGAGCACTAGTTCCTTTTAGTGAAGAAAGGAACAAATAATTATGTTTTAAAAGTCTTCTTAAAACAATTCTATTGTTTGTATGGGTCCAGTGTTCAGGCTTTTGGTAATCGATCTCTGTTATGGTTCCATTCAGCCAGTGACATTAGTCCATTCATCTTAATTAGTAATTGCCTCTTATTCAAGAATAATGACTATTAGTCATGACAAGGAAGTATTCCTAAACATGATATCTTAGAAAGAAATATTAAGGACATAAAAAAAGTTTTAAATACAAAGTTTTAAAGCTTCTGTATTAAAAAGAATGATCTTAAATACAATTAAAAGAACCATCTAGGAAAAAAACCACTTTCAATATAAGACAGACAACTGGTTATTTTTAATATATAGACACTCTTAAGTCAATAAGATATGAAGAGCAATAGAAAAGGGGTACATATATATACACATATAGAGAGCGAGAAAGAGAAAGAGAGCGAGGGAGAGAGGGGGAGTAATTCACAAGAGAACAAATAAATGACCTAAAAACATGTCTCAGCTTCATGAGGAAGCAAAGTAGTACTAACTACATCAAATGAAATTAAAAGAAAATTTGTGACCTATAACATTGGCAAAGATTCCATTTAATGACATTTCATTTCTTCGAGGCACTCATTTCTTATAGAATTGTAAGTTAGAACAGCTTTATTATAGGACAATTAGATGATATCAATTAAAAGCCTTAGCAGGTTTTGGTTTTATGGTACTAGGTAAGGGGAGTATTCTCAGATGTAATATCTATTCCTATAAAGCATTCAGATAAAGGAGACACGACTTCTTCATATAAAGCCTGTTTAAACATTATAATTTTCATTCAAACTTTTACCTTAATCCTATTATCAACTCTTACACATTTCTATATTCACTCAAATTGTAGCCTATGTTAGGGCTTCACCAACAGGTGTTGGTATACAATACATGAGGCTCCTGTGTCAAGGAAACTCAGAAACTTTTCTTCTTCACCTCCTGACCATTTTATCCACTCCTGTGCATAAGGTTTGGGTCCTCAGCCCCACAACCCCGGCCTTTTCGCCTGTCTTTATCTTGATTAACTTCACTATTGCCCAAGCCAATTCCAGATCAGATTTCTCATTGTATTCTTTACCTTTCAGTTTTTAGAACTTCTCCAAACTGGGGTAAATAGAGAAGAACTTGTTTGGGGCATTTTAAGGTTAGGAGACCAGCAGGGGTCTTTTGAGCCCACCCAAGCTTTGATAATGCTGTATTAAGACCTTTTTCAACCCCACCAATATTCATTTTATTCCTCACATAAGCTAGGCTAAGCTATGATGTTTCAAAAAGTTAGGTGTATTAAATAAATTTTCACCTTAAGATATTTTCAGTTTATAGTGGTTTTATCTGGGTGTAACCCCATCGTTAAGTAGAGGGGCATCTGTAGTCTGACATTTTGCTTTCTTTCAATCATTTAAAAACCATAGCTTTGAACATCATGTGTGGATAATTGTCATGTCCTGGACTTCCCACTCCCCATATCATTTATATCAAACGATTCAACACAGTATGATTATACCTTTTTTTAAGCCGTCAGAACAACGTTAAAAATCTGGGTATTCTTTAACCCGAGTCCTTAATTTTCTAAAAGCAAACACTCCAAGAAACCCAATTCGTCTCCCGTTCCCACCATCCTCCTCTTCCCCAGTTGAACGTCGCTGGAGAGTTCTAGAAGACACAATCTTGAAACTCTGTTAGTATTTTAGCAATTTCGACAATGGGTAAAGGGCAGCATCATGCAGTTTGAAACCATAAACGCGGCATATCCATTGTAGCATTACAATGTCACTAAGCCATGCTTCTTTTCTATCAGCAGTGTTCATTTTTAATAGTTTTGTACTTATACCACGGATCCCTCAGCAGCAGCTGGCCACCAAAACGCGCTCCATGCCCTCCCAAGTCGTCAGGGAAGCCGGGGAGGAAACCCCTGGCGCCGCGCGGGGAGGAACACAGGACCCGCCCTGCCCCGCACAGCCGTTCCGCCTCGTCCACCCCAACAGAGGGCGCTCTCGCCTCCAGGCCGGGGCCTCCGCTGAGCGCGCCGCGGCCAGAGCGCAGGCGCAGGCCCCGCCTCCTCGCTCGGCCCCGCCTCGCCCGCCTAAGGCTCCGGATCCGCCGCGTCCGGCTCCGCCCCTCCTGCTGGCTGCGGCGCCAGGAGCATGGAGGGCGAGAGTACGTCGGCGGTGCTCTCGGGCTTTGTGCTCGGCGCGCTGTCTTTCCAGCACCTCAATACGGACTCGGACTCGGTGAGCCGAGGGGCGGGGCGGGGTCCGGCATCGCCTCGACTGAGGCCCCGCGTCGGTGCCCTCCCCGCCGCCGCTGCCCGGGTCCCGGCCCGCGAGCTCCCCGACGCCGCCGCAGCGCCGGCCTCAGCCTCCGGGCTCTGGCTTCTCCCGCTCCCGGGTGGCTCGAGGTGTCCTTCCCGCCCGCTAAGTCTTTTCCAGGATTAGCCTTTCTCTTGTAGTCCATGTTTATTTCTCTCTCCCAACCCTAGTGTCTCACACACTCCCATTTCTTTCTTTCAACAGTTCCCCTTTTTTTCTGATTCAACTTGGTTGTGAAAGGCTAGAAAGTTTACGTAGCGTTTTCTTGCTACCGCTAAGAAGGTTGCCGGTTAACTCCGTTTCACGTACCTACCTACAGACGTTTTCAGACAACCAAATTTTTTTCATGCAGAGTATGTGCTGCTCTTGTCGAAATGGTAGGGTGGGAAAGGAATAAGAGATGTTACATCCAGTGGCTATTTTTTGGGAAACCTTAATAAATGAAAAAGCTTACTTTGGTATCGGATGTCTGACTTCAGTTTGCATTGGTATTAAATTGTAAGGCCTCACCTCGTTCCTTTCCTGATGCTTTCAGTTATAATTTAAATATTTGTTTTCAAATATTAGATATTTAAATGTTTATTTCATACTAGTTGCCTTGGTTCAAAACCTCTGGATGAAGTAGTGAATAAGTACAGTGCCAACTTTTAAAAATTTATTGTTATGAAATTTAAAAAACTGGAAAACTGAGTTCGAATAGTGTCTTAGAGTGTTTAGTAACTTGCTAATACAATTTAAGAGAATACCATACTGAACAAAGTCTAGTAATTTCTTAAATAACCTTGTAGATTAATACCTAGCAAAGAGCGAATATATGACAATTTAAAATGTATGTAGCTGTGAAAATTATTTCAGAATGTCATAGCAGTATAAACAATGGGTCTTTAAGTCCTTTGCAGCTTAAAAGATTAGCCCTTGGAAAGTAATCTAGTGTTAGGCCCTTGTTTCTTAGATCTTTTTCCTAAAAGTCTTTAAAGGGTGATTTTCTGGATAGTTTTATTTGCATTGTCCCTGCTTCCTTTCTCCAGATTTGTCTAGAACACTACAGTGTAGAGTTCTGGATTGTTCTCCCTTGATTCCAGTAAAGACTCACATTGTGGAAACATTCCTTTTGTGCGCTTTAATGAAATGGGGGAAAGAAGCATTCTTAATTATAAAGACAAGATCTTCATTGTCTATTAAGCACAGTAGGTCTTTAAATGTGCCAAGCGAAATAACTGAATTCTCCAAAATTCAAAGAAGTCACTATTGTGGCAAAATGCACATATTTTTTAAAAACTCGGGGCTCACAGCTCCCCTTTTAAGAAGCAGACATTGATACCGAATTCCAAATCTTTAATATTTTTCACAATTTTTAATCTAAAAACATTGATCATTGTGTCATTTCATAGCTCAGAAGCTTCCACTGGCTCCCAGAAGTACATGCCTTTAATTCAGAGTCCTTGGCTAGTCATTCAGGATGCTCCATTATTGGGCTTATTCCTGTCTATGACTTCCTGACAAATGGGAGCTTTCAGTTCCAAGGCAAATGACTCTGTTCCTTGTTCCTTAAGCACTGGGTGCTCATTTCTGGCTTTAAGCCTTTTATGCTTCCAAGTGTGCTAAAATACAGTGGTATTTACAATCTCTTCATCTCATTTTTATTTCATTGTTTGTGTTTCCCAGCTGAACTGGAAGTGCATCTGGTCTTTCTTTTCTGTGCCCCGAGCTGGTAGTACATATTGTATACATTGTAAAATAACTTGAGAAATATTGGTTAGTTAAGTGACTGAATGATAGTTCTTTCAGTGTATTCCATATACTTACTGCTTATTTTTATACATAGGAAGGTTTTCTCCTTGGGGAAGTGAAAGGTGAAGCCAAGAATAGCATTACTGATTCACAAATGGATGATGTTGAAGTTATTTATACAATTGGTGAGTCACTTATTTCTGTGTCCTATTTTTCATGGTTTATGCTGAAAGGGATCAGAGCATGAATTGCTTTTAAATTCTTAACAACAGATACAGATTTTTAAAAGCAAATTTTAAAAGAATATATTGCACTCATTTCTCAGTTAAAATTATGGCCATCATCTAGTCTTAAGCAGGAAACAGTATGGGACATAAGCAGATAAGATTACTGTGGGGAAACAAGGATGAAATAGCTCCTGCATATATTTAAGTGGCAAGAAGACGGCCCAGCAAAAGAAGGAACCAAAACTAAGAAAAAAGGTAAAAGTTTAGACAAAAACATTAAATGCTGCAGAAAAGTTGGAAGATGAGAACTGAAGCAGCTCAGTGATTATATAGTTGAAACTCTTGTAATTTCTGGAGTGTAATAGGGAGAAGACCGGACTACGAGGGTTTGAGGAGTGAGTGGTGAAGCAGCTGTTCTTTCAGGTGGGGAAAAAAGGGAAAAGGGAGCTTTAAAATATATAGGGAGTTTTCTGATTATATATGGTTTTTTCTAAGCATATTTTTTAAAACAAAATTGGTGGTGTACTTTATAAAAACTTTGGCCTCATGACTTCTTGTGTCATGACCATTTTCTCATGTCAAATAATTCTCTAAATATCATTTTTTATAACTGCATTGTATTCTCTATGGCCTTACTCTTATGGCTTTATTTAATTTCAGTCCTTTAAATAAGTAAATTATAATCAGAGTTATTTCCAATTTTTCATTATAAGTTTACTACAGTGAACATCCTTGTACATACTTTTCTATATCTATTTTAGATATATTCATATTATAACATCTTTCCAGAAAGATTATATCAGTTTATACTCAGTATTCATGTCATTTTTTTGCCACTTTAAAAGGTTGAAAATATAAGTACATATATGTAAATTTATATAGATATGTATACAAATGTATGTATGTATAAAATAAATATATAAATAAATTTAATCTCACTCATTAGTCTCCTCTATGGTAACCACTATTGGTTTCATAAAGTATTATTTCTTAATAGATACATTTATAAGATTACTCTAGGGAAACAAGGATGAAATAGCCCCTGCATATATTTAAGTGGCAGAAAGATGGCCCAGCAAATGGGATCATACTATACATGGATATTTAGAAGATATCATTGGTGCAAAACAGTGTCAATGTATAATTTGTCATTCTTTCTGATGGCTTCATATTCCTATTGTAAGGATGTACCATACTTATTTAAATAACTATGAATGACTTTCTATTTTTTGTTAATACAAAATAATAAAATAGTGAACATTTTATTGTGCATATATCTTTGTGCCTTTGAGTATATCCACAAGTCACATTCTTAGAGGCAGACCATTGCTTTTTGGAAAGTCATGCCATCTTAGATTCCTCCACAATATGTGAAAGTGCTTGGGTCCTGATAGTCTTGCATCACTAGATATTATCAAGTCTTTTAATCTTTGCTAATTTGATAAGTGAAAAAAAATCTTTTTAATTTGCATTTGTTAATTACAACTGAGGTTAAGTGTTTATGTATTTGACCTTTTGGGGAATACATTTTTCTTTGAAAAAGAAAAGCCTGTTCCATGCTTTGACTATATTTCTCCTGGGCTATTTTGCTTTTTCTTATTGATTTATAATATCATATTATAACATAAGAGAATTGGTGTTTGTCATGTATTACACATTCATTCGGTTTGTAATTTTACTTTGTGTTTTAATTCTGCTCAGACAGGAGCCTTAAAAGCAAGCCCTTAGGGCATTTTTCCCCCTAATTCAAATTAGTATGCTGCCCAAAGTATGAACATATTTTGAGCAGTTTAATTAAGCACCTATTTATTGAGCAATTCCAATGTGCCAGGAACAATGCTAATGTTTAAGGTATTAGGCAAGTGCTGTAGAAACACCCAAGTATTTGCTCAAATTATTTTAAAATACTGGATTACTTTAAGACACACAATAACAGGTAAAATCCAAGATCTAGAAATTACTATATTGCTTTGGTTAATGAGATTTTCATCATTTTTAAACTTTCTTATCTATACCAGAGAATGTTTGGCTGTTACCAGTTACAAAGACTGGTTCTGTCCACAGTGTTTTTTCAGACAGAGGGATTTATCCGAGGGTAGCATATATTTGCTAGAAGAAACATGTCTAAAGAGGATGATCATGTTTCCTATTTAGATGTATTTCTAGTGACAGAATAAAACTCACCTCTTAAAAGATGTTGAGAGTTTTTTTCTTGATAGTCTGTAGTTAACATCGACAAATCTTTTGTGAAACTAAAGATATAACAGTTCTTTTTATCAACTAAGTAAAATTAGAGCATAACCTTTTTAGAACTCAACAAAAATATACCAATTTCAAATTTATCTATTGTGTTATCATTATTAAACATTTAGAAGGAATATAACATTCTAGTTACGAGTGAGGCTCTGGGTTTGAATACTGGCCCTACCACTGGCTTAGGAGAGCCACTTAATCTCTCTGTACCTCTTTAAAATGGAAGGAATGATAACATTTGTCTCGTAGGTTTGTTAGGATTAAATGAGATAATGGTAAAGTACTTCCTGGCATGAAGTGTTCAATATGTTATTCAGACGACAATGTAATCATAACTAAAAATTATTTTTTTCCAGACATTCAGAAATATATTCCATGCTATCAGCTTTTTAGGTGAGTAGTAAGAGCAAGTAAATGATCCACTGTGAAAATTTTTCTCTGCAAGTGAAGTAATTTTTAAAACTAACAAGGTATCTTAGTTACCAGTTATACATGGTGGTACTGATTAAAATGAAAGATTTTTTAAAATTACATGAAAATTCACTTGTCAATTTTACCCTAATAGTTCTTTCTCTGTATTTATGTGCTTGCTTTAGCTGGTCTCCACTGCCTCTCCCAGGTGCCAGTTCACCGTGAGGGTTGCTTTGCCTTCTCATGCCCACTCATCTCATTGCATATTTTAAACTCAGTGACACATTCTTATACATCAACAGGAGCCTTTTTTCTACCCTTTTATTCTAGTTTATCTTCTGTTTCCTCACTTATCATATTTTTAAAGTTATCTTTTGTCTATTAACTGGTTAAATTCTTTAACTTACTTCCTATTGCTTTTCTAGGGTGAAAATTTGTGTTCTTAGTCCTACAGATAGCAGTAATATTGTTAGCCCTAATATAGGCTGTGATGTTTTTTAAAACTTTATTGAAGTATTTGAAAATTTTTTATTGTTATGTACATACAGAAAAGTACACAAAAAATGAATTTTAATAAAGCAAACACTGGCACCCTTACAACATGGTGTAGTTTTATTGAAATAGCTTTATGAAAAATCATCTTTATTTTCTTATAGTCACACTTATGTACACATCACTAAGGTTGTGTAAGTTGCAGTGGAGCATATGGTTAAGGTGAGAAAGATCTATGGTAGAGGATGATAGAAATAAAGGCATAGTGTAGTCTTATACTGCTGTACCTAAAAGAGGTATAGCTCCTATAGTGCCTAAATATAATGGATCTACAAAAATATTGGTTGATGACTAAGGGATTCTTGGTGGAGACTCATAAAAAGCACTTCCTTAAAGGACTATAGACCAGCAAAGGATTAAGAAGGGAGAGTCCAAAAAAAAGTGATTCAATATCTTCTGGTAACCATCTTAAATAATTAGACCGAGATGTGGTTTCATAGTGTAGCGGTTAGCACGTCTGCTTTACATGCAGAAGGTCCTGGTTTCACACCAGGATTTCTTGAGTTCCAAGCCAATAGCATACCACATTGTTTCTTCCTCGTTTTAAATAATATAGGTGAACATGTTAAAAACAGTCTTCTAATACCATATTTCTTGGAGTCCAAATTGGATAAGCTTTAATATCCAGTTTTATGTTCTGATACAGAGGGTGACAAAGTATGGTCCCATGCCCGTTTTTATATGGCACTCTATCTCTTAATAGTTAATATCTTTTTTAAGGGTTGTAAAAAACAACAACAACAAAAAACAGAGGAATATGCAACAAAGACTATGTGTCCAGCAAAACCTAAAATATTTACTATCTGGCCCTCGACACAAAAAGTTTGCCAACCCTACTCTAATACATTTCTCAGAGTTTTCCACAGGAATACACTGATTCGCTTACCTCAGGAATCTGGGGGAAAGTTCCTGGAAAACAGGCCATTAGAGCCTAAAACTTAATATCACCTTTTAAAAAATTATGTAATGTAACATGAATTCTACTGCACAATATATCTATTTCAATATTAAAATGCCCTCCTTAACAGAAACATCACATAAAATCAGTGCTTGCACAGAAGATGTACACCATTATCCTGTTCTGGTACGTTGCCTTATACTCCAGTTTGAGAAGCTCAGAAGTGGACTTTCCTAGAGAAATACAAGAATAAACTCTTGTATTTAGAGTTTTCATGTTAGAATAATAAATAGTAAAATGGATCTATTTTATCAGCCGAATATCCCCCTTTGGTAGATGGAATACTTTATTTTGTATCTCCCATTAAAATTTGAATGGAAAAAATTTTAATACATCTTTGTTAGTTAAAAAGAAAATATATTGCCTATTAGGATGTATCTTTTCAGTTTTATGTAACTTAATTTTTTTCAGTGTACAGATTAGAATTATCAGTAAAAGCCCATTACAGTGACTATTATTTGTAAAGGATTTTGCATAACATATTTCACCATCATAGAAAAGAATATTATTTATCTCAATGAATGTTAAAAAGAGGAAAATATTACTTGTAATCCCTGTTATTGGAGGGGAAAGAAGGCTGGAAGTAAACACGCTTTATAATTTTTAAAAATTGTCTTTTAAGTTTCCCTACATCTTTGGCATTCCAACTACAGGACAAAGACCACTAAACTAAACCAATACCTATTCTTTTCCCGCCTCCCCCATCCCCCCAAAAAAAACAACCCAACGAACTCCTATAACATTTCTTAATTTGATACAAGTATGGCTTTTGAATAAATTCTCCTTTTGTTATTATGCTTCATTATTTTACATACTCTTGTATATATCAATGTATTTTTTTTTTTTAAGTTTCATTAAGTAAATCGTGAATGAATTGTGAACTGGCTATGTACCTGTATTTAATAAATCGTTTTGTTTTAGGTTTTAAAAAAATGTAATGCCTAAACTTATCTCCTGAAGTTTCTTCACTCCTATTCCTTTTTCTTTGCTTATGGACATCATATTTCTACCACTTTAAGTCTGTTAATTTGAGAACTTTCTCTATTATTTATTTTAGAACTTCATCTGACAGGCAAGTAGGTATTGGTTGGAAGTTAGGTTAGGAGTAACTAGAAGTAAAGGTGCTAATAAAATCATATTTTTAGCTTATTTGAAATGCCTTTAATTTTGGCTTTTACAGCTTTTACAATTCTTCTGGTGAATTAAATGAGCAAGCACTGAGGAAAATACTATCAAGTGTTAAAAAGGTATTCTTGATTTACCTTGTCTTCTTTTGGTATTATAAGTATTACTTTGAGTTCATAAAAATATGTACTACTTTGACAAAACTTTTAAGCAGCATTTGTCTTCATAATGTTCTATAAGGCAGGTGAGGAAAGGCTTGTTCTTTCCAGAAATTCAAAGGAGTTACTTAAAAGTAAAACTAGTCATTAAAAGTATTAACCTTAAAAAAAAGTATTAACCTTGTTCTCATCCTTGGAGTTATTTCTAAACAGAACCTGTCTCTAATCCTGATGTAACAGAAACATATACATAAATTGGATTCATCAAATGAATCTTCGGCTAACAACTGTTCGAGAACAATGTTAACATCACATGTAGGAATGCAACGTTTTCTAGAATTTGACATTTTCAGCTATCGAAAATTACTATACTTTGTAAATGGAAATACCACTACTAAAAACAGAATGCTATAAGTAGAATGATGTCATTTGTTTCCAGACTATGGATATACTAGAGCAAGGTGAAAATAATAACAAAAGCAAGATATTTTGAGGCTAATTTTGGGGGTAAAGTTAGGACCATAATCGGCAAGTTATCAGGGTAAACACTGCACCTGCAAGTGCCGCCAGCGAGTTTGCTTGGGGCAAACGGGAAATGAGTTAATCAATTACTGTTTTATATAGCTGCAGTTACTAATTTTTATAGTGCAGGGATGATTTCCTACATAGCACCTTAATTTGAATCCTCCGCAGCATACTTGGTGTTCAGTTAAAACTTATTGAATAACTGAAATAGATTTTTTTCCTAAATACAGAATTTTTTTCTGGGTACTTTTTTCTTAAAATTTTAAATCTGACTTGACAATAAAAGTAAATTCAGTAAAAGAAATTTGTTTCAAAAAAAATCCTTTGTTGAAAATGCTTAGTCTTTCCCCTACGATTATATTTGGGTATTTAAAAATGTACCTATAAAAGTTTGTTTTAAAACATAATTTTAATTTCCTCAATTTAAATGAACAGATATGAAAGTTGCTGAAACTGTCACAGATGTATCTCTAAGCAAAGTGGTTGTTTTTCTCTTTTTTATGCTTATTAAGTTTTCAGCAAATGAGGCTTATTTTTCCAGTTTAAAAAGATAAAGTTGTAGTAATACAACATGTTTAGCATGTTACAGCTTATAAAAGCCTTTTACATGGTCTTATTCAGTCTTGAAACCAACTCTGTGGGGTAGGTGATATTCTCATATAAATTTCAGTTTTGAAAACTATTAGGTTAAGCTTATTTATTTCAGTTATTTGGCAAACCAAGTATCCATACAGGAAATTGTTGTTTTCATTGACATTTTCTTCATTTAAATTTTGACCAAAGATTAAGATTTTGCCACCCTGAATATGCCCAATCTCATCTGATTTCAGAAGCTAAGCAGGGTCTGGCCTGGTTAGTACTTGGATAGGAGACCACCTAGGAATACCAGGTGTTGTAGGCATTAAAAAAAAAAAGATTAAGACTTTAAGATAGCAAATGTCATAAAGAAACTAAGGGAAGTTAAGAATCTACATTAAGTAAAACTAGCCCTATAACTGAATGGAAAGTAATTTAACTCCAAGTCAGTTTGCATACTTTATAAAAGTGTAAAGTGTATATTTAAGTGTATGCTTGTTTAAATATGCCCCAAACCTTGCTGAATATTAAAGGCATTTTTAAAGCTGTCAATTTTTTTGTTAACAAGACACATCATAATTGTAACCATGAAGGTATACACCTGATATTTCCTGTATTTTCTTTCAGGATGTGGTTGGTTGGTACAAATTCCGACGTCATTCAGACCAGATTATGACATTTCGAGAGAGACTGCTTCACAAAAACTTACAGCAGCATCTTTCAAGCCAGGAGCTTGTTTTTCTGCTGTTAACACCGAGTGTAGTAACAGAAAGCTACTCTACCCATCGGCTGGAGCATGCCTTATATAAACCTCAGAAAGGGTAAATGTTGGCCAGTCACTAGCTATCTTCAGCTAATAGAAAAATATACCCAATATTTTTATAGTACTTTTTGCAGCTTACCAAGTATTTTCATATGTTGTTGCATTAGATTGTCATAATAATACACTGAAGTCTGTCTTCCCATCTGATTTTTATAGATGGGAAAACAAAGGTCAGATAAGGAAATTAGAAGCCCAGTGTGGAATGTTGACTTGTGTTTCTGGTACCGAGGATTTGCTTTTATTTACCATAAGATGGAAAAAACTATGTGCTTTAGATACTAGTTGGTAAAGGATATAATGTAGAATGTAAGCCTCGGCACTTGAGCAGCTCTACTGTAACCTCTGTGGGGAAGCACGGTAGTTCTTGATGGCCCACCAGAATGAGTCAACAGGGACTCCCCACAGGCTGTGTACACAACATTTTCATGGACTATGAGAATTAAGTTGAGAGTACCAACTAATGTTAATATTATTTATGGAGGACAGGATCTCAACAATACTGCCTTTTATATGTGCTTATCAGTTAAAATAGCCATTAAAGTATTTTTTTTCACATAATTATCTTACACTGTATATACTTCGCAACTTTTAAAAGCCATTTTCCTCAAGTCAGTAAATTCTGTCTTCAATAAGTAGTAAGGAATGGCAATTTCTGTTTGTTTTTTAATCTTGTAGGAAAAGGTAGTCTATACTAATAAGTAGATGCCAATCTTTCACTTTATTCTAAGTTTATGTTTAAAAATTTTATTTCTTCAGACTTTTTCATAGGATACCTTTAGTGGTGGCCAATCTGGGCATGTCTGAGCAACTGGGTTATAAAACTGTATCAGGGTCCCGTATGTCCGCTGGTTTTAGCCGAGCAGTCAAAACACACAGGTGAGATTCCTCAGTTGCTTCCTCACTAAACTTATTCCTATTCAATTTTTGATAACTTAAAATCAGCAGCATATCATTTATGATTCTTCCTTTGCTCAACTACAAAGAAGTTTTTCATCATATAATTAAATGAATTCTGTACACTGAGGAAATGGTAATTTTTTACAGCCCTGAATTTTTTAAAGAAGATGGATCTTTAAAGGAGGTACACAAGATAAATGAAATGTATGCTTCTTTACAAGAAGAATTAAAGGTAAATTAACTTATCTAACACTTAAAGACCACTTCTAGTGTTCATATCAAATTGATCACTGAAATTTTTTAGGGATAACCTGACATTTGATTAGATTTATATTTTAGTTTAGTTTAGTTTAGTTTTGGTAACAAAGACCTCAATCTATGGCCTTTAAATACAGTAGCCACTCATACTATATTTTCCTGTTATCGTCATTCTAGGATCCACATTATAGAAGCAGCCCTTATGTGGCACAAGAAAGCTAGTGGTTACTCACAACATCTCTTAAAACTGCTCAGGCCTGTCACTTCCACTCATATTTCATTGGCTGGAGGATATCACATGACAACAGGCAGGGATATATAATCCTTTTACAGGATAAAAAGGGAAGCAAATATTTGGGAACAAAACAATCTACCACAGTACTCAGTTCTAGCTAACTGTGGCAGTTCAGGTCCTTTGAGTAGACATCAAGATGGGTTTAGACAAGCAAGAGATATATTGGGCCTGAGGATAGAGAGGAGAGAGTACCTGAGAAAAGAAACAGGGAAGGGAGGATGATTGGGTAGGACAGGAAGCTTTAGACTGCAGAGCTAAAAAAGTTTCAGCCAGGCTGATGTGAAGTCTTTGAGCAAAGCTGTCCTGTAGGAACAGACTTGTAATAATACTCTCAATGTACTCAGTTACTAAGCCTAGGGGAAGTCTGGCCCAAGCACAGAAACAGTAGTGGACCCAAAAGGTTGGCAGCTGAGGCTGTCAGTCAACTATGCTTCCTCTAGATGGAGATCTAGGTAGTATATTTCCATGGCCAGCCACTACACTTATCAATATAACACTCTAAGAGAGATGGGTTTAATACATTTTACACACTCCTACTATGGATAATATAGGAATTTTAGAAAAGAGAGAAACGCCTAGAATTCCACCATTGCAACATAACTACTTTTACTTCGCCATACTCTCCAATTCTTCCCTAATGTATACATGCTTTTACATACTTGACAGTGAAGAGGGCATATAAATGTTTCATGATTTTTATTTACTTGATATATCATTAAACATTTTTCATGTTGCTACATATTCTTTTCTTTTTAATAGCAGTGTATTTCATAGAGCAGTATATTAGAACTCTTAGGTTAAAAGTACTAACTTGGGCTAAAATAGGGAAAGTAGAGGTATGTTACAGGAACTGTATGCAGAAAGCAGCTGAGCTTCAGGAAGGAACTGGAATGAGGAGCTGGAGTGCTATCAGAACGTTTTCTCCCTTTGTGTCTGCACATTGGTTTCTTCACAGTAACTACAGATCTGTTTACTCACCCACTGGAAATGAGAGAATGGCCAACCCACAGCTCCTGCATTAAAATCTCTTCTATTCAAGAGATTAGGGTTTGTTAATATGCTATGTCATTTCTCTGCTTGGGTCAGCTAGGGTGAAGTTGGTGAAGAGGTTACTGGCAAATCCTTAACAACAGGGCGAACAAGTTCGTGAGAAATAGGCAGAGCAGACATCCTAAAAAGTATCCACTAAAACTGGCTATAACAACCTAATACCCTATAATTGGAAAGCAGTTACTTTTGATTTGATATTCTAAGAAACATCATCCTATATAAATTTTGTTAAGCTACATCCCCAAATGAAATCACTGAGTCAGAGGATGTTAAACTTCAAAGTGATGACACAGGCCAGTCTAGTTTACAAAAGTTTCTTTTATAGGAATTATAAAATTCCTATATGAAAATTATTTCATAACACTAAAATATAGTCGCTTTTCTTTAATGTTAAATGTTGGTGGTAACTATGCACCTTTCAAATTAGCACAGTATTTTTTGTTTCAAAGTGAGTTAAATATATATTTTTTTAATTCTGTGTATTATTAAGGAAATAACTGGTACGATAAAGCTACATATAAATGGGAAGTTAATACACCTGTAAAGCTTTTTATAACATATAAAGTATCATACAAATGCTTGTTGTGGAGTTCCTCCAGAAAACAGCAAAATTAAAATTTTTTTAAAGGCAAATAACATTTGATATTATGTACCATGAAGGATTTTATATTATTTGTGAACCTAGACTGTAGTATACAACTTGGAATTTTATCTGTGCCCTTAAATTATTTTATAGAGTATATGCAAAAAAGTAGAACACAGTGAGCAAGCAGTAGAGAAACTACTAAAGGATGTAAACAGATTAAAACAAGAAATTAAAAAAAGAAAACAAGCTCAGATTGAAGCAACACGTAAGTAAAAAATTCACACATTACTACTATGCTTTCAAAAAATTCTGATTTGAATTGTGAATGAGCCAACTGCACTAATGAATTTGTCCACTTTAACATTAAAAGCAATCGTTATTAATACTTTTAAATCCCACTGAACAAAGAACAGGGTACTATTGTAGCTACACTATTATTATTGATATTAAAGAATATAACTGATTTTCTTAGAATATTGTGGCATGAGTTACAATTTGGGATTATGCATGTCATTTTTCTCACTTTAGATAATTTGAGAAAACTGTTAAAGAGTTTTTGACTTAACCATACTAACAAGTAGGTAATTATAAATGCTTTGCAGAAGAAATATATGTTTAACTGTTATTTTATTTTTGTTTAGGAGAGAAGAATATCCAAAAAGAACCTCAGGAGAACACTTTTCTTTGTCAAGCTTTACGGACCTTTTTTCCAGATTGTGAATTTCTTCATTCATGTGTTATGTCCTTGAAAAACAGGCATATTTCTAAAAGTAGCTGTAATGCCAACCACCACCTCAATGTGGTAGACAACCTGACCTTAATGGTAGAGTACACTGACCTTCCTGAAGCTAGTCCAGCTAGTAGTACTCTCCAGCTGAAGCGTAAAGCTTTAGATACAGATGACAGATGGCAATTCAAGAAGTCACGGCTGTTAGAGATACAAAACAAACTATCTAAAACAGATACTGATAGTAGTAACCAAGAAAAAGCATCCACAAGCAGCCCTGAAACAGATGAAGACTTTGAGAAAATGAAAGGTTCTGGTGATTATCCACAGTCTCCTACATTTTGATTCTTTTAGGCTGAAAGATTTTTGATTGGCTAAAGGGTCAAACATTTCTATTGTTTTTGCTATATTCAGCTATTTGCAGTAACACATGAATAAGTCCCTAGTGCATTTATTTTATAAAGTACTTTAAATATCAGATACTTTTAAAACCAAAATCGTTTGCCCCTTTTATTAAACTGTCGAGAGAAGTTTAAATATATTTTAAACTTGTATAGCATTGTTTAGAATTGGGAGACTAGCCTTATTTTCACAATAGAAATAAGTCTAAATATGAAAATGTATTTAATTGTTTCTAAGTCATTACAATTCCTACTCCTTAAATTATGATAAGTACATTATGGCTAGGGTTGCCAGATAAATGCTGAACACCATACAATATTAGGTACATAGTTATATTTAAAACTTATTGTTTATCTGGAATTCAGATTTAATTGTATGTACTGTATTTTTATCTGCTAAATCTGGCAGTTCTAATTATGGCACAACTTAATGCAGCACGGCGTAGTGTGGTTTCTTTAAAGTGAAGAATTTAAAGAAACTTGCAAAATAACCTAAGTACAAAATGCTAGTAGCTGTTTTTCATTTTAAAGCAACCTCCATTTCCAGTCTTACTCAGTTGTCCTAACTGCACCTAATTTGACAACTTTTTTTAAAGCTATTTTTATTGTCATTCCAAAGCATTTAGTTTTTATTGCAACAGTAACTTTCTTTTTAATGCTCATTTTTCATCAATACAATAAATACAACTAACAGGTCTGGGTACAAAATAACTGATTCTAGGCAATGCAGAACTCAACAGGTAGGAGAGCCTTGGGCTTCAGTAATTTTTAGGAAGGATGTAAAGCCCCATTTTAATCCAGTGAGTTGGTTAAGTGGAGGTTGGCTTAGAGCTTTTACTGTTTTTTGTATTTGTCTTTTCCATAATTGTGAGACTTTTCCATGAAGCATACACATCACATGAAGCCTTCGTGTTTCACTCACTAGATGAAATGCTAACACACTTTCACCATTGCTCTTCCATCTGTTACTTCCTAAGTGATAGAGCAAATTCATAGGTTAGATAGTATCAAAAACTATCATCTTCTACGTATGTGTTAACATGCATTAGTTACCGTCGGGTGCTTATGAAGCCCACATAATACCAGGGATGATTTGTACAAATAATGAATTTCTTACTGGGATTGTTTTACTGGTTATATAAGCAGCACTGTGGTGTTACGAAGGGCAAGAGGGGAAATAGTTCGTCAGTCTGAACCCTAATTTAAAAATAACCACAAGTATCACCATGGCATATAGAACTTACCATATAGAACATAATGACTAAATGCAATCAACAAATGAACAAAACTGGGTACACAGGCTAGACTAGGTACAGCAGAAGCAACAAGCAGCCAACATGTGCAAATGTCTTCTCTAGACAATAGCTTGAGATTTTTCAAAGACATATTTACTCAAACTGAAGTCTAAACGTGCCTTCAGTGTTCAATTTACTAAAATGCTATAGAGGTACAAAACTATTTAGCTCATACTTTTGCACAGCAATCCATCTCTTTGGAAGAAAGCAATACTAAACTTTCAATCATAGAGAAGCTTGCTCAGGTCATTAGTACACAGCTGAACTTCCACAATTGAGTTTGATGGCCCAACTTTCAGGGTATTCAATGAAAAGGAGGAACACTGTCCTTATAGGACATTTACTTCCAGTTTCTCTCCATCTTTTGACAATTAGTTTTTATCACTGGAGTAAGATAAGATGACATAACAGATTGCTTATGGATTGGTTTATTTAAAGGCCACTACCAGTTTCAGGATATATTACTCCAGCAATGTTAGGTCCCGTGACAGCACCACTATCCACCCAAAGTAACATCTCTAAAAGGGAAGACCTATTGTCTTAGACAGGCATACCTGTAATTGCTAATTAGAAAATCTCCTTGAGCAATTTCAAGTCCACATTGTGTCACAGGGATTTTTACATTATACAAGCATTCCACTTTCTTGCATGCATATACCTAAAATTCTATTTACAAGACAGAATCTGGACCTAAAGTAAAATTCCAATACAAGTCATCTCTTCCGTATTTAATATCCAATTATCAGTGTTCTATTATTGTATTAGCTATCCTACAGTACCAGTTTTTTAATTCATGTATGTAAAATGTAATGAGTAGTGTTTCAAATAATCAGGTTTTATTGAACATTCACTGGTATGGACAAGAAACTCCCCTTTTTTACTCAAACTTTTTCTTCATACGATTTCATATTTAAAGCTAAAAACTTTATAGTTTGTGAAGATTTAGCCTATTTTCTAAAGTTTATTAAATCTTATGGTTTGAGTCAACAACCATTTATTGTAAAAATAACTTTATTGATAACATTAGATAATTTAATCCCGATATTTGATATTACAAACTTTAGGGTCTTTGAGATACACAGGATCCTTGTATGTAACTGGCATAAAACCTGTAAAGAGATAAATAAAGTTCACAAAAAATGAGCAAAATTTTGATTAGCCCAACTCATTTTTTCAGATGTTCTTACCCATTATTTGAGCTCTCTTAATAGCTTTTGTGATTTCTTTTTGCTTCTTCCCACAAAGACCTATAGAAAAGGATTTCTTATTCATAAAAACATACCAATATTCAAAATACATATAACAATTGTCTACGTCAAGGAAGGATTGGAAAACCTGTAAATAGCCAGACAGAAAGTATCTTAAGCTTTGCGGGTCATACAGTCTGTTAGAACTTCTCAACTCTACTTTTTTAGCTCACAAAGCAGCCAGCCATAGACACTATGTAAACTAAGCTATCTGGTTTGGCCTATGGGAAATATGCCCACTTAAATAATAGTCTCGGAATGACTATAGAATACTCCAAAATATCAACACAATTTTTTAAACACAAGTATTCTACATGTTGTCAATTTATAGTTACCTCTAAGCATGAGACATACAAAATAACACCCCTTTTGGCCTAAGAAGATGCTTTCTTAATACTAAGCTTTCTAATAGTGATTTATAGCACTATATGGAAATTTGCCAGTTTTCTTAACAGAAGCAGATTTATGTAATTCTGATCTACACTTAAGTTGCTATTAAGGGAAAACAATACCTGTTATGTGCCTTCCATAAATGCAGCCAGTAAATGGAGA
Source organism: Pteropus medius (assembly GCF_902729225.1). Taxonomy (NCBI): domain Eukaryota; kingdom Metazoa; phylum Chordata; class Mammalia; order Chiroptera; family Pteropodidae; genus Pteropus; species Pteropus medius. The sequence goes on along the minus strand of NW_024351730.1, from coordinate 29,900,542 downwards.
AATAAACTGGGACAAAAGCTGTTTGAGTTTTATTTGGAAAGGAAAAAAAATTTACATTAATACATTTGTTAACCTTGATTGTGTAAATTTTTTAAAAAGCATACCTTATATCACACCTTCAAGTTATATGGTTAATAAATTTCAGACAAACTTCATAAAATATGAAAATACTGAACTATGCTCATCTTATTAATGGATCATCTTTTTAAATAACTAAATTATTAAACATCTCTTATACATTGTGTCCAAAAAAGTGTATACAGCAGATTAATGAGTATATTCTTTCAGTTTTAAAGTTGTTTTCTTGACTTTTTCAAGAGATACTTTTCTAAAATACTGCTGTTCACAACAAGGTACTAAAACATTTCATCAACCATGGTAGGCTATCACAATATCAGATGACAGTGAGGTCTTCAAGAGGTACAGATAAAAAAATATCAAGCCACTTGCTGTAATTTATGTTTTGTCAATTTAAATTCTTTAATGCCTTCCATGTGCCAGGCAGTATTCTTGGTACTATGCATAAACCTCCTAATATGTTGCATTGTAAGATTTCTTGGCTTTTCTCCCTCTAAGGCAACAACTATCATTTTATACTACTGTCAGTGTACTTAACTCTAGCATCATTCTCTACCCCAGATTTGCCACTTCATTTGCTGAGTTGCTGGATAACAGATAAAATTATGTTTGAAGCAGTGATATTGGTGATGAGGTACAGAGATCAACTTCACCAGAGGAGCTTTTTCCAACTCAATTCCAACTGAGAATTACCACTATAGTGAGCTTTTGTTAAGACACTGGGACAGAGAAAGAAAATAGGAAGAAATACTGAGCTGAAATAATAGTAAATGAGGGAGAGCCAAGGAGTTATTAGAATACAACAGAAATGCCTTATACACAGAAATATAACCAGATTTGAAATTACAAAGTTGCTAAAACAGCTACCCCTACAAAAGCCTGTTATAAAAGTGACTTGATTCTCTTTAGTTAGGACTAATATAAAGCACCTAAAATCAAGTATCACAGTAAAGTAAAACCAGATCTTACCTGCACATTCTTATAATCTACACGTTTTCCACACAAGACACATTTTTTAAGAGGCTCCTTATAAGGATTTTCCATTGGAACAGGCTAGAATAAAGGGGGAGAAATCTGGTAATACAGTTTAATGTGTTAATTTTGAATTAAAAAAAAAAATTTAAATCTTAAGGTTACCACATTTAAATCTATCAAAAGAATCAGTTGTACCTTACTGTGAAAAGGAATCAACAACAGCTTAGCTTATAAAGGAAAAATACTTCTGAAAAAAATTCACTGTTGTAAAAATTTCAGTGTGCTTGTCCATATTTTGTAAAAGTTCTTTGTCTTACTTTGGCTAAGGAGGAATAGTCATGAGGATTTGGGGATAAAATGTAATCTTTGGAGACAAAAAGGTTTATGGGAGAAAAAACTTCAAGTCTATAAGTGATTCCTCAAATGTTTTTGTCCAGATTTTAGGTGACTAAAAATTCTTAGCTTTAAATTAAGAAAACTTACAGCACAATGGCTATCATATGCAATGCTTAAATTAGAATCTCTAAATCCATTCCCATATTTGTTTTATCACTATTTTTCCGTTATAAAACAATGTCCCCATGGTTCACTGTAAATGTAAGGTCCTTTGATTACAATTTTGTGGCTCCCAGACTGCTTAAAAAGTTTGTGGCAGCCTTTTCGTCTTTTCTTTCTTCACTACTGCCTTTAATGTTTCTGTCACAAGCCTCCCTCCTACAATCAGTATAAGCATCTCTAGTTTAGATTCTTAATTTAGAAATGGCTTTGAAGTCCTTGAACCTCTGTAGTTGTATGTAAAATTAGAAATGAGTGGGACAGTGTGCCTTTTTCCAAAAGAGTCCATAGCTTTCATTAGAGTCTCTGTGCGGTTTATGACCTAAAAAGAGCTCTAGTAATTTTCTTTACTCTCTTGAACTATGGTGTAAATTAGACCAACACAGATGCTCAAAGGAACTAGAGGAGTTCTTTTGTTTTTTTCCAACCCCCCCAAATTTTCTTAATCCAATTTATTTTCAGCTCACATGTATTAACTAACTATATTCCTTCCCTACACGTTACTAAGTGCTTTGTATGATCTGATTAGTGTCAAATTATCTTTGCAATGTAGCAAGAAAACATACTGCTGAAGTCCAATGCTAGTACTTAAAACCCATAAAAATACATCTACAGGTTAAAAGAAACTGTATTTAATATCCTGGTATAAAACATTAATTTCGATCCCTCATTTATTAAGACACTTCCCCCCGCCTCATGATAAATGGGACAAAGATAGAATTGAATTTGAAATGGGGAAGAGAGCCAATCTGCAATCTGTAGGTAAGCTTTTGTACAAACCCTTTGTTAGATTATTTGCAATTATTTCATCCACCAAAACTCCCTTATCTAGTCCCTAAAGCACATATCTTTAAATTTAAGATCTAAGAAGAGAAATATAGCATTACAGAAGCCATGCTTCTTGCTAGGAATCTAGGAATTCTCTCACTTCAAAACTCAAGTGACTACTCCTCAATGAATTACAATTTCACACTCAGACTACTGATTATGGTTTTGTCCTCCAGCTGAATTCTATTCAAATAGCTAAAATATAAGAATTTGGTCATATTTGCAAATGTCTTACAAAAAGAAAGAAAAAAACAATCTTACCAGGTCTTCATTGCTGGCTACCTGTTTATATTGCGAACAACTTCTCCACAGCACTGCAAGTAAACATACCAATTCTTTTTGTTAGGTGAGTAGCTAAAGAAAGTGTTTTTTATGGAGGCAAGATGAATCAAGGGACACAGTATAAATAACAGGTTTTATATTCATCATACTCACAATGACCGGATAAAAACCTTTTGATTAACACAAAGACAATATGGATGTGCCATCGGGAGCTTTGGAAAAGGGGCATATACACCCTTTCACCACCCATAGAACTCTCACCTGCTCTCTTCCGAAATTTATTTTCCCTTAACTCCAGGTTTAGAGACAGATTTTTAATGCGAATACTTAGGGGAGAAGCAACGGAAAGGCACTGCACCAAAGGGAAAATGAATAAGAGAGCCCTTAAAGAGAGTACTGACAGAGAAGCACACAGAAGATAAATGTGCAGAAATGAGATTCGAGGGCCTATGTCACAATTTCGCCCTGATCTGGGACCTCAGACATCTGGAATTTGTCCCTGGATACTAAGTTCACCTGGAGACCTTAGGCAAGTCCCCGCCAGCCTCTTTTTGATAATCACCCCATTAGTTTTGTTTTTAGGTGGTTTTTTTTTTCAGGTGAAGCAACCCTTGGTTGACCTCACAGATTGCAAGGATCCTGTCAGCTTACGATCCCTTATTACTTTTTTTTTTATTGTTATTTTTTTAAAGCCTATAGCACCTGGTCTTTCTAGGTGGTCTCCCATCCAAGTACTAACCAGGCTCGACTTTGCTTAGCTTCCGCGATGAGACTGGATCGAGTTTTTTCAGGGTAGCATGGCCTTAGACTTTTTTTTTTTTTAAGTGTGCTGGAAAACATCTCACGTCCCCTTCAGTTTTAAAATACTAGTCATGGGCCATTACAGATTCCCCCCTATCTTGGATAAAGTCTTAAATCGCCTAGAAACCGGCGCCGCTTAGCTAACAGTGGCGACTCTACTGACCTTAGGACTAAGGCAACAGCTGCAATGCTACAAGGGAACATAAGATATGGAGACTTTACCCGCCTGAGTTCCGGGATTTGGGAGGCAGACAGCAGCCGTTACAAAGTGGATCAACTTTCTTCTCCCTAGACCACTGCAAGCATCAACCATTGCAGCCATGGTTCCTCGTTCCTCCTCTTTCTTTCCTCTTCATAAATCGTCCTCACAGTCTTTTCCGGTGTTCTTCCCCTGTTTCCCCGAGTACTCCACTTAAAGGTTCCGCTAGCAAAGCCTAGGGCCAGTGGCGGGAGCGGGGAGTGGGCGGGTTTTTCAATGCGCCTGCGCAGCACCTTTACGTTCTCGCCCTCACCGCGTCTCAAGCCCGCGACACTTTGATTGGATGAGAAGGCGGGCACCCACGTCTGTGCCCCCGCTTCCGGTCTGAGAACTATTAAGTCTCGGTCTTTCCTAAGGGTGGTTGGAGGGGTGTGCAAGCGTTACCTATTTTGCTACCGGCGCGCCTTGCCCTCCACTCACTGGGGTTTGGCGGCTGAGACACGGTGGACGACGTTCGGGCAGGGCCCTAGGCCCCTTCCATGGATGAATGTGGTTCGCGCATCCGCCGGCGTGTGTCTGTCCGCAAAAGGAACCGTCCTAGCCTAGGGACCATTTTTGCCACCCCCACCGCGGCCGAGCTCAAGCCCAGCAATGAGGAGGAGACGGAGGAGGAGAAGGCTGGGAGTCGGCGGCGGAAAACTGTGGGCGTGCAACCGCTCGAGGTACAGCCGGATCAGCTCTCAAATTCCCCCGAGTTCCTCATCCCATTTCCCGCGTTTGGGGCGATGATACAACCCAAGCCTCTTACTGCGCATACCCACTGAAAGAGGAGGAGTGGGAGGCCAGCTACAGAAGGCTTGCAACTAGAAACCACAAAATTTTGGCATTTCCCTTCTCGGGTGCAAACGTTTGACCAATTGTCTACTAGTCTTAGTGTACTTACCTTGGCTTTGTTATCGCTGTTAATTATCACTTGTAAGGTATTGCTTTGTTATCCTCGTTTTTATATAATGAAACGTAGACCCCCGAGACGGAAAAGATAGCACACGCAGCAAGTTAAGTGGGATGACCGAGAGGCAAAGTCAGACTTCGAGGTTACTGCTGCTCCTGCTGTACTGATAAAATCTATTTATTGCACATGCATATGTGCTGAATAAGCTATTTACATTATCTAGATTTTACAATAGAAATCAGGCCCTGAGAAGTTAAACTACACTTGTGATTCCAATTCCTGTATTTTTAATCACTGCACTATATTACTATTCCAAATTTACATTCCTTCTGTTTAGTAGAGTACCTTAAGACAGCATACAGACTCTCCCTCTCAATTTCAAATTCCTAGGGGCAGAATCTTCTTGGAGTGCCCGGTAGTACAAGCATGATTTTGTTACTGGCCACATTCTGTAGATTGGATTCTGGGTAGGGAAGGATAGTGCAGTTATCAGAACTTTTAGTGAGGTGACATCCCAAGAGATGTCTGTAAGTCCTGCTACCTCTTTAAGGATTTAGCACTGGCTGAAGAATTAGGATCCCAGCATCACCACATGCTACAAGTGTAGTATAAGCAAGTTACCTACCCTCTCTGGGCCTCCATTTCTTCATCTGTAAAATGGGGATGATAATATCTGTTTCACAGGGTGATTTACATTTAGGTCTATAAGCCATGTGTGGCCATTTAATTATATACCTGGCATAATCCTAGGCTGAAGCTTTTATTAATAAAGCTAAAATTGACCATAAATATTTTTGTTTTCTTTCCAGAATAATGATAGTGAAGAGGACATGTTTGGTGACTACGATAGCTTTTCTGAAAACTCTTTCTTAGCCCAAGTTGTTGACCTGGAACAAAAATACATGCAACTTCCTGAAAATAGGAAACATGATACAGACCTTGCCACTGAAGATCTTTGTTCAGAAAGCCTCAAACATAACAAAGTTAGCATTACCACTGTAGACAGCTTTACTGAATTAAAAATGGGGGAGCACACAAAGAACCAGAGTGGTCATGAAGATGTCTCTATTGAACTTGGAGCTGATCTGTTGTATGAATTGCCTTCTTCACAGGTTTTATACTTCGGAAATGTGCAGAACTCTTCAAATGATTTTGGGGATCAGTCTACTAAAGAGAGGGATTGCAACTCCGCCTCTCTTAAGACTGTGAATGAAGAATTGCCCAATAATAGTGTAGAACAACCCCAACAAATCAATGCCTCTTCTCATGTCAGAACCAGTTCAGACGTGAATAGGAGAAAAAGTCTTAAAGATCATCTAAAAAGTGCCATGACTGGAAATGCCAAGGCCCAAACACCAATGTTTTCTAGGACTAAACAGCTCAAAGAAACTCTCCTATCTGAGGAAATTAATGTTGCTAAGAAAACAATTGAGTCATCATCAGATGACCTTGGACCTTTTTATTCATTACCCAGTAAAGTGAGAGACCTTTATGTTCAGTTCAAGGGAATTGAAAAATTATATGGTAATGCTTTTTGCTGGAATGGAAAAAATTTTGCCATTATTACCATAGTATTAGTGCAAATCTATAGGAAGCAGATACTTACATTGTCATATAGCTCATCTTAAATCAAAATGTCAGCCCTCTCTCAACCTATCCCTGACCTGCTAATACTGAACCTCTTTTCTTCCCTTCGTGGTCACAATTCTCAAACCTGTTATCCTGCTGTCTCCCTGTCTTCAACCTCAAATAATTCCCAATCCACTCCAACACTGGGTTCTGTGCTCTCACTTAAGATAAAATGACTCGAGTGTGTAAACTCAATGATAATTTTAGTTCTTACATGACTTCTTAGTAACTTACCTGACACAATTAACCAGACCCCTTTTGAAACACTCGTTTCTTGACTTCTTGACATTCCACTCCTGGTTTTTTCTCTGATTGTTTAGCTGCTACTCAGTTTTTTTAGCTGGTGTTTCCTTGGCTGGCTGGCTTTCTTCTCTACCAAAACTTAGTTGTTGGAATTCTTTTAACTACTGAGATGACTTGAGTGAAAGAAGTCAGTATTAGTAATACCACTGAATAAATATCTTTAAAGGTAGCTGAAGATTTATGTGCAAAGAATACTGATAACAATGTATCGTGATGTTTTTCAAAAATCCTGGGTTCTTGCATATATTTCAAATATGTGTCATTTTAGACAAAAAGGGACAGTCACTGAAGATGAGCCTATCAACCAGTCACTTCATAAGTATTTCTGAAACTCTTTTCTTAGTATCTTAGGAACCATATGAAAGCATGGATTCTTATCTCGGAGAAGACAATCAGATTGGAGCAGTAGAACTACAGGAAACAGTCTAACATAAGACAAGTGTCTAATATATTCTAAATTGTGAGGTTTGTAGTTTAAGAGCTAATGATGTGTATTGCTCTTGAAGTAGATGTTAACTTCCCATCCTTTGCTTTTCTCCTAGCACCTTATTCTTATTTTAATCTGCATCTCCTACCAGAATGAATATCCTGAGGAGAGGGCTCTGTCTAACTCATCTTTTTATTACGTAACTAGCTCTGTGCCTGGTGCACTCTGATAGGTTGTCAACTGCTGGGGTTGTCAGCTGAGGTATGAATTCTGGTCACTTAAACGCAAGTTTAGCAATCTGAGCCTTAGTTCCTGATCTGTTAAAAAGGAATGATGGTGATGATGATGATAATAATAGTTTTCTTGCAAGTTATGTGTCAAGGACATTGCAAATTAGACTTTATATTGGTAGCTTTGAAGTATGAACTTTGGTAAATAACTTTTTAAATCTCCTTTTGTAAATCTTGCTTAATGTCATGAACAGTTTAAAACAATTATGTGTGCTGTTTTTCATTGAATTAAAGCATGACTTTCAAAGTGCAGTTTCACCTGAACTGAAACTTGAACTAGTATCAGCATCACTTGAGCACTTGTTGAAATGTACATTCTCAGGCCCCACCCCGACCTGAATCAGAACCTCTGAGAGTGAGACTAGCAGTCTGCTTTCACAAGCCCTCCAGGGAATTCTGATGTGCCAAAAATTTGAGAACCACTGAGCTAGAGAACCTCCACTTTATACTGTTATTTTTGCTTTTTTATAGTAGAATTAAATATTTAATGTGTTTTATTTAAATGTTGAGAACTAAGTTAATTTGCTTTTTTAATGTTTGAAGATAAACAATATTCTTAAATATTTGTTATTTTAGTCATTTTATACTTTAAAAATCTGAGTTGGATAAAATGTAGATATGGCCAAATATTTTTACATAAATATCTGCAGTTTGATAACTAATAGGTGATACCAGTCTGGAGTATTTTTTAATATTTATTAAATTTGAGGATTTAAATATTTTTGACATTTTTTAAGATCTTTTTACTGAAATATTTTTAAAGTAAAAATAGTACATATTTATTTACAAAAATTTGAGAATCACCAAAAAAAGCACAATAAGTCACTTGTAACTGTCATTCATGTATAACTGTTTTAATACCTTTGTAATATGTCCTGTTAATCATTTTTTAATTTTTTGGGAAAACATGCAAAATATTCAAGCCCATCTTTTCTATGCATATATTGTTTTCTAATACTGGGTTTATACTATCCAACACGCATGTATAATCTGTTTTTTTCATTTAACTGTATTGAGCATAAATCTACTCCCTCATTTTCAAGCTGCAGAGAATTACATCATATGATCGTGCAAAAATTTATTCAACCTTTATCCCCTCAGTGGCTCTTTGTTATATATAAACAGTGCCATGATGAACATCTTGCACATAATCTTTCTGTGTGTCCTTGCTTTTATTTCTATGTGTGTAGAGTTCTAGAAGTAATACTACTAGATCAAAGATAATGTGCAGTTTTATTTTTGATACTTCTAGAATGCTTCCCAATAAACCATACACAGGGAATGCCTGTTTGTCTCCACTCTAGTCAGCTGTGGATTTTACATGCATAGGCCTTTTTTTTTTCCTTACTTATTTGTTTTATTTGTTTGCCAACCCAATAGGTAACAGTTAAGCATCTTTTCATATGTTATTAGCTATTGCATTTCTCCCTGCAGTGAAATACCTTGCCACATCTTTTGCCCATTTTTCTAGTGATAAAATACTGGTGCATGTTTTGCAGACTTCTAGTGATCCAGGTTGTCAAATTATCCTTCAGAGTAGTTATACTAGTTTTTATGCCATGTTTTGGATCTGACGTAATGCCATTCATGAATTCCATCTTGCTAAACTGTGGAAACCCTAGATATGCCAGTAAATAATCCTAGTTTTTTATGGTTTAAACTCAGTTTAAGATGGTATTAAGTCCATTAAAAATTCAGCTCCCCTATGAAAGCTAGTTGAATAGTCTTTCTTGGTTTGTAAAAAATCTCATATTTTTTCCTTCTCCCCCTATTTTTCTGTAAGATGGTGTTTTGATGAATGAGAAAGGGAAGCTTCACAATCTCCTTGCAGAATGTAAGAGGAAGGCCTTAAAATTCACACAGATCTTTGTACTGTCTTGTAGCTGCTCTGGTGACCCAGATGATGCCTCTTGTCCAGCAGGCACTGCCTGCCCTGTTGGGATCTTAAACCTAAGTCTGCAACTGGCAAGTAGGTGTGCTAGTTGCCCACCTCCCTGACCAGATCTGAGTTAGAATTAGACTCTTCACTGGTTGTGCACATCACACATTGGGGATTTTTGACATTTAATATTGATGTGTGATTACATTTATCATTATAAGAACTACACAGGGTAGGATTTGATTTTTCCTTCATAGAAAACTTGATTTGAGATTTAAATTGTAGAGGGGAAAATAAAGCTTGTTATTATTTTTAATTCCACAGAATGGCAACATACTTGCTTAACACTGAATTCTGTGCAAGAAAGAAAAAATTTAATATATTCCTTGCCAACAAGTGGTGGAAAGACCCTCGTAGCTGAGATTTTAATGCTACAAGAACTGCTTTGCCGGCGCAAAGATGTTTTAATGATCCTACCATATGTGGCAATTGTCCAAGAAAAGGTGTGATTTTTTTTTTTAACAAGTGATATTTGCTAATGTTATTTTGGCATTAAGATATGAAAAGTAGCATAAATACAACTTTTTATTGACTGAGCAGAGGTACTTCTTTTAATGATGAAGAATTAATATTTTTAAAATGTACAAAAGCAGTATGGAGCACTTAACTGAAAATCTCTTCTGATACTAATCAACTGTTGCAGAAAGAATTATTTTTCTAAACTGGTGGGTTAAACTCCATTATAAATGTCTACTGATTTTAGCTTGCTTTGAATTATATCATCAAAATAAATGAGTTATTCTGATAATTTTATATCAGAAGAGACAGTTGAAATTTATTTTCTTATATATTATCTAGTTTAAAAGTTCATTTTGTAAAGATCAACACATTAAGTACGACATTTCTTAGTTTTACATGTCCTATCCATGACCAGATAGTATCCCCTTGATTGATATTAAACACAATTTTAGATTTTTTAAATCTCTGTGTGCACTTTAATAATTAGAGTTCTTATTTACGGGGAGTTTTTTGTTTGTTTTGTTTTGACTAATATTCTAGATTTCAGGTTTGTCAAGTTTTGGTATAGAACTGGGTTTCTTTGTTGAAGAATATGCCGGAAGCAAAGGAAAATTTCCTCCAATTAAAAGAAGGGAAAAGAAATCACTATATATTGCCACTATTGAAAAAGGACATGGTCTGGTCAACTCCTTGATTGAAACTGGAAGGATTAGTAGTCTGGGTCTGGTTGTTGTGGATGAGGTGGGTCACTGCTTTTATAACTTATCAACATTTTTATTATACTAACATTATTATGTGGATCTGCTTAGTACCTTTATGAGAATAAATGATATATTTTAATACATAGAAGATACAGATGAAAACATTTCATACTTGGTAATATTAAATTCGGTTTTGTGTCAAGTGTTTCTTGAATAGAAAATATATTTGTATGTATATTCAATTTTACAGGACTTATGAATTCCAGATGTGTCAAGATGTTGCCCCCAAACCTCATTAACTTAAAATACCAGTGAAATAATGCATATATGCTCTAGTTGCGACATCCAAAATGCTTAAGTTATAAAGACTACTGCTTTTCATACAAATATATGCCTGTTTTATATAAGTATTATATGCAGATCTATTTTTTCTCTTTTTTTAAAAAAAAAAATCTCCAGTTGCACATGATTGGTGAAGGAAGCCGTGGCGCTATACTAGAAATGACCCTAGCAAAACTCCTCTACACTAGCAGTAAGTATTTTTTCAAATGTCGTCACTAATTGATTTTTAATAAAATGACCTATAAAAGACTTAATTTATCACTAGCTAGATTATGTAACCTAGAGTAAGATACTTAAGCTTTCTACTTTAGATTTTTATTTTAAGGTAAGCTTTTAAATTTTTGTTGGAAGAATACATGAATGAGGATAATTGTGAAGATAAGTGAAATTAACATTTGAGGATGTCCTTCATTATCTTTCACTTACTATCTGTGTGTGCTTAGGCAGGTGACTCAACCTTTCTGTTTCTTCATCTATAAAATAGGGATAATAATGATACTGACCTGATAGGATTGGTGTGAGGATTATATGAGTTAACATATGTGAAACATTCAGCAGTGCCTACCACATAGCACTCAATAAGTTTGCTGCTGCTGCCACCATCAGTATCATCATCATCACCATATTAATAATGCAATATATTCAAGTAGTCATTTTAAATAACTATTTTGCAACACGAGATATTCTTTAAACATACATGAAATATTAATCCTAGATGCCTTCTCTACTATTTAATAATATGCTATTACAATAACTTAGCTTATATATGCAAAAATTAATTATAAAGGTCAAATCTTAGGAATTATTTTTAAAATTTTAATAGCAATGGTATTTGGACATATTTTAGCACTTTATAATCATTCATTCAAAAAACATTTATTGAGTGTGTGCCAGGCACTACTTTAAGTGCTAAGGATACAACAGTGAATAAAAGAAAGTCCCTGCCTTCATTAAACATATTTTAGCGCAAGTGAACAGACAATAAGCAGATAAACAAGAAGACATATGGTGTGTCAGATGGTGACATGTTCTATGGAAAAATATAGAGAAAGAGAGGAGAAAGATCACCTACTTGTCAAATCCAGTGTACACTGATTATTCTTGTGTCAACTTTTCTTCAACATTTAACTATCATTATTTATTTATTTATCTATTTATTTATTTGTTTGTTTGTTTTTATGGTGACATTGGTTAACAAAATCCAGTAAGTTTCAGCTGTACACTTTAACAGTAAGGCATATATGTATTTACACTGCGTGTTCACCTCCCATACTTAGATTTCTTTCTGTCACCTCATATTTGGCCCCTTTTGCCCTGTCGTCTTCCTCCCTCCCTGCACTCCCTACCTTCTGGTAACCACTAGTCTATAGTCCATGTCCATGAGTCTCTGTTTGTTTCTCCTGTTCATTTGTTGTTTATATCTCACATATAAGTGATATCATGTGATTTTCAACTTCTTCTGTCTGGCTTATTTCACTTAGCATGATTTTCTCAAGGTCCATCTATGTTGTCGCAAATGGCAGTATTTCATCTCTTCTTATGGCTGAGTAATATTCCATTGTATATATGTACCACAGCTTCTTTAGCCAATCATCTATCGTAGGACACTTCGGTTGCTTCCATGTCTTGGCCACTGTGAATAATTTTATTGTCTCAGCTTTTCTTCAGAATTTGACTGTTTATCATTCTTTTTTCCTTTGTGTACTGCAACATCATTCTCTCTTGGTTTCTCTACTCTCTCTCTGTGTAAGCGGGATCACATGGAAAAATAGCATAGCATACTGTCTGAGGACAGACTCTGGAACTAGATTCAAATTTTAGCTTACTTCTAACCACATACATGACCTTAAACAAGTTGTAGTAACTGTGCCTCTCTTTCCTTATGCCTCAAAAACGGATGATAGTAATAGAACCTTCCTCACTAAATTGCTGTGAAGATGGCATGAGTTAATATTGTAAAGCATCTAGCATAGTACCTACACATAATGGAGATGTGTTTGCTATTACTGTATACTTATTCATCTTTCTACACCAGTACCTTAGACTTATATTTTTAAATGAAATTAATATCTTTAGTTTTTCCTTCCTGTTCTCCTTTGTGACACTTCATTCTAAGCATGTTTATTATGTACATTGGTGTTACCATAGAGTCATCTTAGTCTCTTCTCTTGTGTCCTACTTCATACTGTTTCTGCTAATTCTTATCCATACTCAGGATATCAAGTGCTTACTGTGTGCTAATGGCTCCTGATCTGTATTTCCAGCTTATAGTTCCCTTCTCAGTGATATCATCTGCCAACTGGACACTCCTACTTGAATATCCTGTGAACAGCTGAGATTCACGTCCAAGTCTATTTTTACAAACCCATTCTTCAGTCTGAATTCCCTGCCACCGTCTGCCAGCCAGCCAAGCCAAAATCTTAAATTCTAACTCTTGCACATTCTGTTGGCAAGCAAACCCTATCTGGTCTACCTTATAAATACATTTTTTAATTCTCTCCCTCCTGTCCCTCATGCTACTAAATCTTCAGATTAATACCTCATCCTTTCTTACCTAGATTACCACAGAGATCAACACAGACTTTTGTCTGCCTTCAGTCTTGATCACTGCCCTCTCCCTCACCAAATCTGTCTTCTCTAGAGCAGTTAGAATATTTCACAAATGCAAATCCCCTATTTATAGTCCTTCCATAGCTTCCCATTTCTGCATAAATCCCAATTTTCTGAGGACAGCCTTTCTTTAATTGGCCACATGTTCACCTCTTCAGCTTCATAGTCCACCCTTATGGAGTGGGAAGGGACAATGCTTATTCCTCTTTCAAATAACATCTTGAGTGATAAAATTTCAAGATTAAAGATAACAGCAGTGAAAAAGCACTGGCCAAGAAGGCCTCTTTGTTTTTTGATAGCTAAGTGGAAAGCAGCAATTTTGTACTGCCCGGGAAGTCATGCAGCTTCATGAGTTTCACGCCATCTTTATTTTAAAATAAAGAAAACCTGATAGCAAGATTCCATAAAGAATTTTTCATGTGGCAAGAGTTCTGGACTCATTCAGCCCTACATCCTACACTGTCCGTCTGCATATGACTGTACCCATAGAAACTGTTGTAGCTCTTCGTAAAGATAGTTAGCAACAACTATGTATACACTCATTATTGTTTAGAAGTCTTAATAAAGATCCTATTTCTTGCTAAGTTTGAAATTTTATAAAATTCTAAATAGTAACTTTTAGGATATGAGAAATATTTTATTCTTTAACTGCCAGATAAATGCTCTGATAATATATTTATATTTTTCTTACACAACCCTACCCTTTTACCAAAGCACTCAGGAAGAATTTAGAACACAAAAAGGTTGCTAAAAATTATTATGGTATATTAAGTAACAAATTTTTCTCAATACTTTGGATTTTTTTCGTAGAAACAACTCAAATTATTGGTATGAGTGCAACATTGAACAATGTTGAAGACCTACAAGAGTTCCTTCAAGCAGAATATTACACCAGTCAATTCAGACCAGTATGTGCCTGAGGTTTGCACTGTATCGATTCGTTGTGTATCATCTTACTTAGAAACAAAAGTAATTAATGTACCATATAAAAAAATTCCATAAAGTAGCAAAGGGCCATAATTCCATTTACCATGGCTATATGCTAATAAGCTTGAGTTTGAATATAGAGAATGTGAACTCTGTGGGGTCAAGAGATCTTGGCTTGGGTCACAACTATATCTGTAGCACTTGAAACAGCGCCTGGCCCATGGGCCTTCAATGAATATTTATTGAATGAAATTTTCCAGACCCATTCTATTTTTCCATTTCTTATTCTCTGAGGTAAAAATTTTCATTTGTCAAAATTTAGTGATTTATGTTTTGATTTATTGGCACATTAAAAATGTTATCTCAAAAGTTAAAATATTTATGCTTTGGTAGTTATAATGCTTCTTAAACATGTTTAGACTTAACATGGATTTAAATTTAAACTTCTCAATAATAGCATTCCCAAAATTCTTGAAGAAAGTAAATAATGTTTCTGTCTGCACTACTAATGTGCATGTTCTGTCTCTAAATGGATTTTCAGGAAATGATTTTTGAGAATTACCAAATTTTAATTTGAAAGTTGATGTTTTTACATTTGCACCAAATATGAAAATTTTCAAGGATATTTTCTGACCTTAATTGTAAAATTAGATGCTGTTCTTTTAAAAATTCAATGAGCTGTATTCACAACGTTTTTAGTCTATTAATACTTAAATTAAAAATAATATATATGGTGGTACTTAGAATGAAAACTGATGACTAATAAAACAAATATTTTAGATCTTGAGAAATAATACAAATAACTCCTTAATAAGAGATAAAAAGTGCGAACACTTAACTCATTTGTACTTCTTGTGAAAAATAAGAAAGTGTATGGTTTCCATTTAGATATGTGGCTATTCAATTCAGAAGTGTTTTTTGAGGATATTAATCCCTATTTTGATTTAATGGGGGAAAAGAGACTTAAAAAGAGAAATGGTAAAGAAAATACTTTTAAGTTAAAGCATATTTTACATAACCTTAGAAAAGCTAAAATTTTTGTGTAGGTGTCCTTTACAGCATGTTTTACAAAATATATAACTCTCGAAAAAGGAACTTATATGTGTTGTTAATTGCAAATATCCTTTTAATCCAAGGTCGAATTAAAAGAATATCTGAAAATAAATGATTCAATATGTGAGGTTGACAGCAAAGCTGAGAATGGCATGACTTTTTCACGTCTTCTTAATTATAAGGTAACGTTAATAACCCTTGAACCCAAGGCTCCCAGACTTTGTGCCCAAGTACCCCGGGGCACCACAGAAGAGTCACGTGGATACCATGGATGAGCTTAGATTTTTTGAAAGAAACCTGTGATGCTTGACATCTGTTAGATACCATACAAACTGCTGGTTCTAGGTAGTTAGTTTCCAGTTTCAACATTAGATCACACAACATACCTTTTATGATATCGTACTTTTGTGAAGTTGGGTATTTTTGCAGTTATTGTAAACAGATAGCATGTGAAAATCAATATGGGACAGGAAATGAGGGTAGCTATGTCCAATCTAATTCCAGATTTGAAAGACTAC
Organism: Pteropus medius; assembly: GCF_902729225.1. Taxonomy (NCBI): domain Eukaryota; kingdom Metazoa; phylum Chordata; class Mammalia; order Chiroptera; family Pteropodidae; genus Pteropus; species Pteropus medius. Next base: position 29,884,674 of record NW_024351730.1, on the reverse strand, counting down.
AGTGCCCAGTTGTGTGCACACCTCATTAATGGGCTGTTGTGGTTATTTAAGAATGAAATAAATATTTTTTTATTCAATTGATGTATATTATTTATGTAGACAGCTACTATGTTGTGAGGTAATGTATACTCATTAAGTTTTTAGACCTAACTCCCCAATAAACAAAACTGTTAGATCTTTTGACCTTGGGGCTCCATGAACCAAGAAAGTTTGGAGACCACTCCCTTAAACATTTATTCATTTATCAATAACAGCAAAAAGGAACATTCGTGGGCTATGTATTCAGATATTGGAGTATGAAAATGTTAATGTCCACCCCACTAGTGTTCTATAACATATGAAGGGTATTTAAAAGGAGGAAGGATTTTACAAGTTTTAGAATTCTATGAATTCTAATTCATATTTCATTTTCAGGAAGTCAGAGAAAGTGAGGAGATTTTAAAATACTATGTTTTTCTCCATGTTCTTTGAGTTCCTTGTGCCTGCTTGATAAATATATTTTTTATTTCTGAAAATATGTCTCGTAGTATGAATCTGCTTCTTTGAAACTATTAGTAATCATTAAAGGTATATCTGTCTTATTTACACAGCCCATTGACTGTTATTAGGATCAATTTGTGTTTCTGTGGACATTTTTGTACTGCTTTGGTGGAGATGGGCATGCAGTGGAGTTATTAATAACATTACCTGTTTTCACTTCTTTAATTTTAAACTAAATATACCGAACAATCCTAATAACCTAAAAGTGAGACTTAACATTTTGATGTTTAATATAGATTTCATTTTTTCTATTAAATGATCAGATTTATTAAATCAGAAATTCAAAATTATGGGTCATTTACTTACCTTTCAAAGCATACTGGTAAAATGACAGGCTTTTATGATTGCTAACTGCCTTGTTGCTACATCTTGTTGTGCAGTATTCTGATACTCTGAAAAAGATGGATCCTGATCACTTGGTAGCATTGGTGACAGAAGTTATTCCCAATTATTCCTGCTTAGTTTTTTGTCCCACAAAGAAGAACTGTGAAAACGTAGCAGAAATGATATGCACATTTTTAAGCAAGTATGTTAATCTTTTAAAAATATTCTTTTCTGTTTTATTTTTATCATGATTTACATGCTATGTATTCTATTTATTCAACAAGCACTAATTACTTTTTGCAGAACTTTATGTTAAGTTGTTATATTAGATTCTAAAGGCCTGACCCTGAAGAAATTTACATATGTGAAATATCCAGAGAAAAAATTCTAAGGCTACATAGAAGAGAATGCTAACATACTACCTTAGATCAATTATTCTCAACTTTGACTGCACAGTGAATCGGGGCTTTTAAAAATGCCAGTGCCCAAGCTACATCTTAGGCTAATTAGAATATCTGGGGATGGCACCCAGACATCATTTTGTGAAGCTCCCCAGGCAAATCCAGCTTGCAGCCAAGGTCAACCACTGGCTGAGGTAGTCAAAGGACTAATCACTATAAACGCTGCGGGGATAAATTATATCTTCATCTTAATTTTCTCTTTAACTAAATACTATTGCCTTTGTTTTCTTAGTAAGCATCACACTTAAGCTGTTAAGACATTTGAATTGAATTTCCTATGTAATCAAGAAGTTTATTGGTTTGTAATTTTATAATATTTTAATATTGGCTCTGTTATACTCACTGAGATAAGTATAATGTTATTTTAAGTATGAGCAGTTCCGTTTTTTCTGTACCCGTTTGTCCCATGCGTAGTTTTATTTATTTATTTTTTTTTCAGACTTTTGGCCCATTAGCCTGTACTATATAGCCTACCCTGGATTCTAATCTAGTCATCCTCCACCTCCTCTCCCAATCCTTCTGGCAGGATTGGTCTAAAATAACGTTAAATTAATTGAATAATACAAAGATACAGACTTCAGGATAAAGTCTAGAAGTTTCCCATTTGGTAACTAATAATGTACCTTTACAGTGATGGTGTTGATTATAAAAGCCTAAGGAAATTAAATTATCATTGAAGTATTTCCAGTAAATCACTCATTTTCTTATAATTTAAGATAAGATAGCACTGGCTAAGTAATATGGAAATTTAGAGACTAACAATTGACTAGGAGATATGAGGTTTATAAATTATACCCTTCACTTATTTTGCTTTCTGATGTTAATAGTTTATTTGTGTCATACATGTTTATGTTTAATATGGAAGCATTTAAAATTTGGGTTCTGCAACCCTTAATTAATTGTAATTGATACTTGATACTTGCTTCAAGAGATAGGAATTAATGCTTTATTTCCTAAGGAAAATTTCCTCTAAGATATATTTTCCATATTACTTGCTGTTTTTGTAAGCTAAAGATTCTAAGCATAGTTTAGTCCCTTTTTTGTGGCTGTTGGCTAAAATGTTAAGTCATATTTAGATGATACCTTTTATATTCTGTATTTTTGGTATAGATGAAGTGAAATCTAGGGCTAAATGGGTTCTGATCTCAATGGCTTTAAAAATAATTTCTTAAGAGCCCTGGGATATCAACTTGTATCTTAATTGTTTGCCTCCTTATCATAAATTTTTGTGGGAATCAAGCACAGTAAAATCACCTGAGCAGTAGAATATGGCTATGTATCTATTTAAATACAAAGACTGAAGCAGATTTTTCTTAAGTGATTGTCACAGTCTCAAGGAATATTATCTTTTTTGTAGCTTTAATTCCTTTGACTTTTAGTCACAAATGTCTTTTAAACACCATTTGCTGACAACTGCCAAAGCTCTGGTCATATTACTTTCCCTAAAAATCTTCCTAAAGTGTTTCTTAGCCTGAAATTCAGGCTAAGATCTGCCTCGGCTTACTCTTCCTTCCTTATTTCTTCTACTTTTCATTCGCCCTGCGATTCATTCATTCTGAACTTTGATTATGCCTTTCATCATGCTTTACCCTGTGTCAAGAATGCAACTGACAAGCAATTATCTGCAAAAATGCCCTATTTTAAAAATTTTTATAAGCACTGTCTTTTAATTATTTGTGAAATGGTGATTGAAAGGTACTAAATATTTGCTCCACTTCAAAAAAGGAATGATTAAAATTGATGAAAAAGCAAAAGAAAAAAAAATATTGCCACTTCTTTAACATCTGTTCTTCAAGACCCAGAACAGATCTCAGGTTCTCCCACAAAAACTTTCTCTTTACAACCATCTGGTCAGTTATAGATATTGTCTCCCTTCTCTAAAATTTTATGGTGATTATCCATTATTCTCACGGCATATAAGACTTAATTCCTTGAGAAGGGCTCATCGAATACATTCCTTTCAGGACCTTGCACACTGGCTGGAAAATAGCAACAGAACATCTATGGCTCCCCTACTCAGCTGTCACTTGTGATTCCTGCACTTATGACTCGACCACCTTCTTCCCAATTCTTCATTGTTCTTTTGTCTCCTTGCCTCCCATTTCTCAATGTCTTATGAAATTACTTCTTCAGTGAACACCAGCCAGAGCTCTATCCTTCCCATGAAGGAGACTGAAACAACACAAGGTTGTATATATTATATTTATATCTTGGACAATATTTGCTTGCTACTGGTATTCAGAAGTTGTTGCTTTACATTTAAATGGTAATTAGTTATAGCTTTTCTTTCTTTTCTCTTCTAAATGGAATTTAAAACAATATGTGCTCCTAGATATGGAGACATTATTGGATATTATTGAGGCTTCTAAAATACAAGTGTGTAGACAGTGTTTTACATAGAATATGTATGATTTAATAATGTATGTTTCCATCTTAAGAAAATTTATAATTTAAAATAAAATAAATCATCTTCAATAAAGATATACAATCTGGTGAAAAATAATCGTATCATCTAGAGCAGGGAAGGGACTTAACCTGGTGTCCATAGTGTCCATGGATTCATAGGAAATACAGAAATAAACTTCAGGAAGTCCATGAACCCTCTGAAATTTTAAGCAAAGTATTGTGTTTATGTGAATATTTGTTTTTTTTCTTAGCGTTAATCAGATTTTCACAATGCTCTGTGATCCACGCAAAGGTTGAGAGAGAATGCCTAGGAGTTTATGAAATCAGAATCAACTTTCTAAGAACATTTAAGTACCTATAGCAATGAAATTAGTACATTTTTTAAAAAGAATATTTACATGCATCTACTAAAATTAAAATGCTAGGCACTTTGTAACTATAAGATCAAAGTTCATCAGTCTAACATATCTTTTCCCTAGAGAATATATGAAACACAAGGAGAAAGAAAAACAGGAGGTGATTAAGAACTTGAAGAATATCAGCAGTGGCAACCTGTGTCCTGTTTTAAAGCGCACGATCCCATTAGGAGTTGCTTATCACCATAGTGGTTTAACAAGTGATGAAAGGAAGCTCTTGGAGGAGGCCTATTCCACAGGAGTTCTCTGCCTTTTAACCTGCACATCCACCCTAGCAGCAGGTGTTAACCTACCAGCTCGAAGGTGAGATATAAGTTAACTGTTGGCCAGGCTCAAAACTTCAGTTCCTAGCTTGCCAGGAGTTTTGTTGTTGTTTTATTCTTTCTCAGTAGTGGATGAGAATTTATCAAATGTTTTTTCAGTATTTGCTGAATTGATTGTTTGGTTTATTTTCTTTAATATTTTAATAAAAAATAACATTAGTAGATTTCCTAGTATTTGAATTCCTTCTTTCTTTTGTGTTCTGCCTTTCTGGTTTTGATGTCAGGGTTTATTATCCTACTTGTATAGAAACAGAAAGCTGTCTCATCTGAAAGAGTTTACTTAACATAGTGATTTTCTTGAAACCTTAAAGAACGCATTCAGAAAGACTTTTAAGTCCAGTATCTTTTTTTAGAGTAGATCTTCAATTACCTTTTCAGTTGTTACCAAAGCTGTAAGCCTGCATAATTGATTTCTGTTCTTTATAATTTGTGACTTTAAAATTTGTGACATTTTTTCAAGTAAATGGTGAATTTTTATAAATCATCCATGGGTATATTTTCTGTTGGGTACGCAGTTTTCTATGTCTCAGTGAAATCACAGTTATTGATCATGTTATCAGCTGCTCTGTTTTCTATTTGTGATTCCTTGGTCTGTCAATTTTAGAGAGATGTTTTAGTCTCCCACTATAATTATGGAGATGTCATTTTCTCCTTTTTGCATTTCTAGAAATTTTTACTTCATATTTCAAAACTATTTAGGTATACAAAGGTTTACTCTAAATATCTTGTTGCTGAATTATATCCCCTATCAATAAAATAGGTCCTTGTTTTTCTCATTTAGTGATTTTACTTGGAATACTAGGACTACATTTTTTTGCCATTTATATATTTTTCCATTCATTTATTTTCAACCTCTGTCACTGATTTAGTTTTCCATTTTCAGGCAATTGGAGAAAAAAATAGGAAGTTACATATCCTATTTCTCTTACTCTAATTGTTACTCTTAAAATTTTAACAATTGTAATCAAATGTTTTCTAACATTGTAGAATTAATCAATAATTATATTCTCTCTCGAATGAGTCTTCTTAGCATTTGTATACCCTCCTATTGCCTCATGTACGTATGTTGCAGTTAACTAGAATTTTAGTTCCAGATTTTTAATTTTCTTTCATCTTATAATCAGTAACTGTTTAAACTTATCTATAAATTATACTTGTTTTTCCTTACCTCTCATATCATACATCTTTCTTCTGTGATTCATATTTTATTTTGCCATCCTTGAGTAATTATTGTTTTAAATGCTGCATTTGGGGTAAAAAAAATTTCCCCTTTTTCTTTCTTTTTTACTGTTTTAAAGATTTTGTTCTTTAACATTTTATTTGTCTTAATTTTTATTTTTCTCCCCCTCTCACTCCCCTCTGGTAACCACTAGTCCATTGTCCATGTCCATGAGTCTCTGTTTGTCCTGTTCATTTGTTGCTTTTAGGTTTATATAACACATATAAGTGATAACATGTGATTTTCAACCTTTTCAGTCTGGCTTATTTCACTTAGCGTGATTATCTCGAGGTCCATCTATGTTGTCACAAATGGCAGAATTTCATCTCTTCTTATAATTGAGTAATATTCCATTGTATATATGTACCACAGCTTCTTTAGCCACTCATCTGTGGTAGGACACTTCGATTGCTTCCATGTCCTGGCCACTGTGACTAATGCTGCTATGAACATCAATGTGAAAATATCTTTTCAGATGAGTTTTCAAGTCTTTAGGGTAAATACCCAGTAGAAGGATTGCTGGCTCATATAGTAGATCATTCTTAGTTTTTTTGAAGAACCTCCATACCATTTTCCATAGTGGCTGTACCGATTTGCAGTCCCACCAGCAGTGTAAGAGGTTCCTTTTTCTCCACATCCTCTCCAACATTTGTTATTTCTTGTCCTGTTGATTATAGCCATTCTAACAGGTGTGAGGTGGTATCTCATTGTGGTTTTGATTTGCATTTCCCTAATAGCTATCGATGTTGAGCATATTTTCATATATTTATTGGCCATTTGTATGTCCTCTAGGGAAAATGTCTGCTCAGGTCCTCTGCCCATTTTTTGATCAGATTGTTTGTTGTTATTTTTTTGTTGTTATTGAGTTGTATGAGTTCTTCGTATATTTTGGATATTAGGTGCTTATCGGAGGCGTTGCTTGCAAATATATTTTTCCATTTGGATGATTGTCTCTTTACAATTGTTGACAGTTTCTTTGCTGAACAGAAGCTTTTTAGTTTGATGTAGTCTCATTCATTTATTTTTGCTTTTACTTCGCTTGCTTTTGAAGTCAAATTCATAAAATCCTCTTTTAGTCCAAGGTCCTTGAGTTTAGTTCCTATGTTTTCTTCTACGCATTTTATTGTTTTAGGTCTTATATTGAGGTCCTTAATTCATTTGAGTTAATTTTGGTGTGTGGTAATAGACAACAGTCTAGTTTCATTCTTTTGCAGGTGGCTTTCCAATTTTCCCAGCACCATTAATTGAAGAGGCTTTCCTTTCTCCACTGTATGTTTTGGCTTTTTTGTCAAAAATTATTTTCCCATATGTAAATATGGGTTTAGTTCTGGACTCTAGATTCTGTTCCACTGGTCCGTGTATCTGTTTTGCTACCAATGCCATGCCGTTTTGATCGCTGTCACTCTAGTATAATTTGAAGTCGGGCAGAGTGATGCCTCCAGTCTCATTCTTTTTTCTCAGGATGGCTTTGGCAATTCGAGGTCTTTTGTGCTTCCATATGAATCTGATGATTTTTTGTTCTATTTCTTTAAAAAATGCTGATAGGATTTTGATGGCGATTGCGTTAAATCTGTATAATGCTTTAGGTAATATGGTCATTTTAACTATGTTGATTCTTCCGATCCAAGAACACGGAATATCTTTCCATTTCTTTGTATCTTCTTCGATTTCTTTTAATAAGGTCTTATAGTTTTCATTATATAGGTTCTTCATGTGTTTCGTTAGATTTATTCCTAGGTATTATATTCTTTTTGGTACAATTGGAAAAGGAATTATTTTTTCCACTTCTTTTTCTGACACTTTGTTATTAGAGTATAGGAATGCTATAGATTTTTGAACATTGATTTTGTATCTAGAAACTTTACTGTATTTGCTTACTGTTTCTAGTAGCGTTCTTATGGAGTCTTTAGGATTTTCTATATAGAGAATCATATCATCCGCAAATAGTGACAGTTTGACGTCTTTGTTTCCTATCTGGATGCCTTTTATATCCTCTTGCCTGATTGCACTCACTGGGATCTCCAGTGTTATATTGAATAAGTGGTGATAGTGGACAGCCTTGCCTTGTTCCTAATCTTAGAGAGAAGGTTTTTTAGTTTTTCACCATTATGTATAATGTTGATTGAGGGCTTGTCATATATGGCCTTTATTATTTTAATGTATTTCCCTTCTATACTGATTTTGTTAGGCATTTTGATCATATATGGGTACTATATCTTGTCAAAGCCTTTTTCTGCATCTATTGATATCATGATATGATTCTTATTTTTTAATTTGTTTACATGATATATTACATTAATTGATTTGCATATGTTGAACCATCCTGTACCCCTGGGATGAATCCACTTGATCATGGTGTATAATCCTTTTAATATGTGGCTGTATTCAGTTTGCTAGTATCTTATTTAGGATTTTTGCATTTGAGTTCATGAGAGTTATTGGTCTGTAGTTTTCTTCTTTTGCGTTATCTTTACCAGATGAGCTGGGAAGTATTGCCTCCTCTTCGATTTTTTGGAAGAGTTTGAAGAGAATAGGTATTAAATCTTCCTTGAATGTTTGGTAGAATTCACTGGTGAAACCATCTGGCCCTGGAATTTTACTTTTTGGTAGGTTTTTGATGATTGTATCAATTTCCATACTGCTGATCAGTCTATTTAGATTTTCCAGTTCTTAATTCAGTCTAGGAAGGTTATATTTTTCTAAGTACTGGTCCATTTCTTCTAGGTTATTCAGTTTGGCCTTATATACTTTTTCATAGTATTCTCATATGATCCTTTGTATTTCTGCAGTGTCTGTTTTAATTTCCCCTCTTTCATCCCTGATTTTGTTTATTTGTGTACTTTCTCTTTTTTCTTTAGTGAGTCTAGCCAGGGGTTGTCAATTTTATTAACCTTCTCAAAGAAGCTGCTCTTTGTTGCATTTATTTTTTCTATTGTTTTTTGTTTTGTTTTGTTTTCAGTTTCCTTTATTTCTGCTCTAATTTTGATGATTTCTTTCCTTCTGCTGACTCTAGTCTTCATTTGTTCTTCCTTTTCTAGTTTTTTAAGATGAAGCGTTAGGTTGTTTATTTGGGTTTGTTCTTGTTTTTGGAGGTAGGCCTGTAATGATATGAACTTTCCTCTTATTACTGCTTTTGCCATGTTCCAAAAGTTTTGATATGTTGTACTATCATTATCATTCATTTCTATGTATCACTTGATCTCCCTTTTTATTTCTTCTCTGACCCAGTTATTCTTCAGTAGCATGTTGTTTAATCTCCATGTATTTGTGGTTCTTTCTGCTTTCTTTTTACAGTTGATCTCTAGTGGCAAAGCATTATGATCAGAGAATATGGTTGTTATGATTTCCACCCTCTTATATTTGTTGAGGCTATCTCTGTGTCCCACTATGTGGTCAGTCCTTAAGAATATTTCATGTGTACTAAAGAAGAATGTATAAGCAGCTGTTTTGGGATGGAAGGCTCTATAAATGTCCGTTATGTCCAGTTGGTCTAATGTATCATTTAAGGATGTTATTTCCTTATTGATTTTCTGTTTGGATAATCTGTCCATATCTGACAGTGGAGTATTTATGTCCTCTACTATGATAGTGTTTTGGTCTGTTTCTCCCTTTAGTATTTCGGGGCTCCCCGATTGAGAGCATAGATATTAATAAGTGTTATGTTTTCTTGGTGCATGATTCCCTTTATCATTATGAAGTGTCCCTCAGTGTCTTTCTTTACCTTTTTGATTTTGAAATTTATTTCGTCCAATATTAGTACCACTACTCCCACTTTTCTCTGAATGCCATTTGCTTGAAATATCATTTTCCACCCTTTCACTTTGTGTCTATATTTGTCTTTGGAACTGAGATGTGTCTCCTGGAGGCAGCATATGGTTGAGTTTTGTTTTTTGATCCAGTCTGTGCCTTTTTATTGGTGAGTTCAGTCCATTTACATTTAGGGTGAATATTGCAATATGAGGTATTCTTACAGACATTTTATCTTTTGCTTTCTCATAGCTCGGTGTTTCCATTGCTTCCTTGTCCTTGTGTTTCTGTTTTCTTTATTTTGGTTGGCTTTTGTGGGTTTTCCCTCCAGTCCTTCTTTTTTTATATTATATACTTCAGTTCTGAATCATCTGTGGGTGGTTACCATTACAAATTTGTAAAGGATAGTTATATATATACAGTCACATAGTTATATATATACAGTCATCCTGCATGTGCCTTATCTTCATTCCCCTTTTTGAATTTGGATCTTTGAATCTTCCTTTTTCAGTCATTGTTATCTCAGTTTGTCCCTATGTATGCTGAATGTTCATTACTATCTTGCTATAGCAATTCTCTTCTTAATGTTTAAGCTTATAATGCCCTGTTCTTAGTAAGGGTTGCATTCTTCTGCTTCTCTCAGTCTGCTAGTCACCTTACTCCTAATTATGTATTTTTTTTATCATTTTGTTTTAGGTGAGCTGACCCCTTTCAGTATTTCCTGTAGCGTAGGCCTCGTAGTGAGAATTCCTTCAATTTTTATATGTCTGGAAAGGTCTTGATTTCTCCTTCATATCTAAAGGAGAGCTTAGCTGGATACATTATTCTTGGCTGATAGTTCCTTTCATTTAATAGTTTGAATATTTGATTCTATTCCTTTCTGGCTTGTAAGGTTTGTGCTGAGAAGTCTGATGATACTCTAATGAGTTTTTCTTTATAGGTTACCATGTGCTTTTCCCTGGCTGCCCTGAGAATTCTGTCTTTGTCGTTGATTTTTGATAATTTTATTAAACTGTGTCTTGGTGAAGGCCTTTTTGTTGAGATATTGGGTGTTCTGTTGACTTCTTGAATTCCAAGCTCCAGCTCATTCCTTAGATTTTGGAATTTCTCATCCACTATTTGTCTGAAAATGGTTTCTAGTCCCCGTTCCTTCTCCTCCCCTTCAAGAATTCCCATTATTCTTATGTTTCCTCTCCTGATGGTATTAGCTAGTTCTTGTATTTCTCTTTCATTATTTTTCATTCTTCGGTTTCTCTCTTCTTCTTTCTGATTTATTTGTAGATTTCTGTCTTCACTGATCCTTTCCTTCATTTGGTTGACTCTATTTCTCAAGCTTGTTATTTCATTTTCAATTCTTGCCATGTGTTCTTTATCTCCAGAAGGACTATCTGGTTCTTTTTGAGGGTCTCAGTCTCCCAGCTAATGAACTTATCCTGCTCATCTAGTTGTTTCTTTCAATTCCTGAAATTGTTGATATGATTTGTTTTGGATCTCACTGCTTTTTTTCAGAAATACTATCCTTAATTTTCTGTCATTTAAATTGCTTATTTCTATGTCTGTAAGCTTATTTCTTGGAGATTTTTCTCTTTCTTTCTGAGAAGCCTTGTCTCCTTGGTTGTTCATGCTATTTAATGGACTATTTCTCCGCCTAGGCATTAATGGAAATGTGCTCTGCATTTTTTGTCCAGAAATAAGATTTATTATATAATGGTCCCCAGCCTGTTGCAAAGAAGGTGTTTTTCTTCTGGTTTCCAGTAGGTGGTGTTTAAGCCTCTTGGATCTCTGCTTTATATAAAATCTTAATAATGTCTTTTTTTTTTTTCCTTATAGATGTTTAATCACTCTCACTACCCTCATTCTCAGTTCTTGTCAGTGTCAGCAACAGTTTTGGTAGTGTTTGCTCAGATTCCCATGGGGTTTCGTGGTGTTCCATCTCAGAGGTTCGGGGGTGAGGACCCTCTTGGTTTGGATATAGGTACTGCAGCTCAGCCTCTGTTTAGTAACTGCAGCTGGTAAAAATCAACTATTGTTTCTCTGTGGTCCCCGCTTTTCTGCTGTCTGCATTTCTCCGACTTCTGCCCTGATGATGGGGCACTGCTACCAGCTGCAGGGAGCTCAGAGCACTCCCAGGCAGGGTTTTTCAGGGAATTCGCTGCTCCTTTTCCCCTCCCCCTCCTCCTACAGGGAACTCCAACTGTGAGAGGCAACTTCTTTACTTCTCCCAGTCCACTGTCCAACAGCCAGGGTTCTGACCTGTGGTAGCTCTTATGCGCACATCCCACACTCAGACGTGTTCATGTGCAGTTTGGGTGTTTTTTGTTGAGTTTTAGATGTTCAGCTTATTGTCATTTCAAGGGGAGAGATCTGGGAACGTCTCTCACTCCGCCATGTTTAATCCAACCTACTTGGTGTAAAAAATTTTTGTCTTTGCGTAGCCGAAGATGTCTTTATTTTAGCCTCACACCTTAAAACTTGCTAAGAAAAGAATTCTAGGTTTAATTTTTTTTTGGAAGGGTGACATGGTAGTATTGTTCATGTTTTTTAGGAGCCAGTGTTGCTCATTTTGTTTTTGCCTAAGCTAGCCATTTAGTCCCCTTCAGAAGCTTTTAAACTTTTCTCTTTAACCTTAAAATTTCATCATTGTGTATAATAATAATTGCAGCTATTACACTCCCTCCCCCATGCCATAACAGCTTTACATGCATTGATATAACAGATCCTCAGTACGACTTTGTGAGCAAAGTCATATTTTATTATCCACATTTTATAGAAGGGAAAACTGGGGCACTGAAAAATTAAATAACTTCCCTGATTTCACACCTAACAAAATGAATTTCAAAGCCAAGGTTTGAACCTGGGAAACTAATTCTACAATCCCAACTATCCCAATTTAGCTTTTCATTCATAGGGCTTAGCTTGGGTATATACTTTCAATTTAAAGTTTTGTGCCTTTCTTCATCTCAGGGTAATTTTTTTGGTTGTTTTATTACTTTTTTCCTTTCATTATCTGTTCTCTGCTGTTGTAACTTCATGTAGATAGAATTGGAACTTCTTAGATTGAACTTTCATATCTCTTTTCTTCACATTTTTCAAACTATATGAGCTATGTGATGTTTTTTTAATTTAATAAAGTTTTACTTTTCAAATTGTACAATTGATGGGACCTGTTTTTCATGCATCCTCACCTGCAGCTGAGGCACCCCACCCTTGGTGTTTCTGGTGTATATTACTAGAGCTCTGTACTTTGAAACTAGTTTAATAAGCCCTTTACTAAGTTGCTCCTGAAGGGCTGCCTTGGCCTAAGAGTCTCAGATTGTCTGTCTTTCAAAGACAACAGCTGGGGTTATAAGCTTATAGTTGGGAACTCTCTTACAGAGATTGTCATACGTCGCTTTGTCAAACAAGACTAAGTTATTAAGCTGATCCTGAACTTTGCCTTTGGACCCTTTCTTCTTTTTGGCCTTGCCTCTACATTTGTTCACTGAGTCTTTGTCTTTTTTGGCTGACTTTCCATCATCTGTCTTATTTTTGTCATCCTTGGGCGGTGTAGTGAAGCTCTAAGAGCAGCTGCTACCACTGCGGCCACACTAAGGTGTCAGACAAAAAAAGAAAAAATGAGCTACGTGATTTTTTTTTTTAAGTTTACCTTCTATATAACAAAATCATTTTTTAGCTGTATCCCTTAACTATGTTCATTCATTATTCAGTGCTATTGAATTTTTAGAATGAATTAAAAAAAAATTTTTTTATTTCCAAGAACTCTCTTCTTTTATTGCTTTTTTATAATGGTCTGCTTGTATATTGTGAATATAATACCCTCTAGAATTTTCTGTGGATAGTAATTAGATTGACTGATTGATTGATTACAGCAGAAAAGAAAAGCTTTATTAGAAGGGAAAGTACCCTTCCAGACATGGAAGTGGGCCTGAGCAAGAGAAGCATGGCTCAAAGGCCTAGAAGTTTTTGAAGTTCTGTTCTCTACGTTATCTGCTTCTGTCAGACATTTATTTTCTATGTTCTTATTTTTCTGTTATGTCATTAATTTTCTTTAAGTATTTGGTAATCTTAGCTGTCCATTAAGATTTATAAATAAAGGAGAAGGTTGATCAGTATAGGTAAATGTCAGGTTTTTTTCTCACCTTTGAACAAAAAAGCTGGCTACAGAATTCTATATACACAAGCAGGATTGAAATCACCATGTTTGTAGGTCAAAACATTTTAAATCTGCAACTTTATAATGTTGACAGTAATATAAATTTATAAATAAATAGGCATATGTTGGTGATACATGGTGATATTTTTCATTTATGGAATATAAAATCAAAAATATTTGGAGACTATTGCTACAGTGGAGTGGTCATGAGCTTTGCAGCTAGGCAGACTTATATTCAAATCATAGTTCTGGTAATTACTAATTTTGTGGGTTGAGGTTAACTTGTCTGTTTTTTAGTTAGCCCCTTTGAAAAAAATTAAGTTAAAAAATATTACAAAGTTTTATAAGAATTATAGATATTGTACATGTACATAAAGAACCTAGGACATCATAGATTCTCAGTAGTTACTTATTTTAAGTTAATATGTCATTTAATTTAATAACACATAGATATAATGGAATTAAGAATTTAAAAAATAGGTGCTATTGCTCCAGAGTATCACTTTTAATTACTTTTATCAATTTCATAGAGTTATTTTGAGAGCCCCCTATGTTGCCAAAGAATTTTTAAAGAGGAATCAATATAAACAGATGATTGGCAGAGCTGGCCGTGCTGGAATAGATTCTGTTGGGGAGAGTATTCTTATATTGCAAGAAAAAGACAAGCAACAGGTAATATTCAATCTGATTGTTGGCTTGCGGTTTTGTCTTCTTTTCTTGGTGTTTGGTCTAGCCCTTTTATGAGATCATCTTTTTAAAATTACTATTAATATTCCTTTAATGTTTCCTTCTCTGTGATTAAGAATTAGGAAGAATAGTTTGAATACTTTTATATTTCGGGCAAACAATGAAAAGTATTTTCCCTATTTTTTTTCCATTTTCTTGAGCATAAGTGCCCAATTTTTTTGTCTATATGTTTATCTCCTCCTGCCTCCATAAGATCTATGCAAAATCAAAAATTTTACATAAAACACCATTTTTTATAATAATACAAAACATAATACTGCTTTAACTTTTGTAGGTATTGGACTTAATAAGCAGACCATTGGAAAACTGTTATAGCCATCTTGTTCAAGAATCTACCAAGGGAATCCAAACTTTGTTTCTCTCTTTGGTTGGTTTGAAGGTATTTTTTTAATATTTTAAAATCTTACTACTGTTACCCGAGATAGTAGAGGTTAAAAGTTATGAAAACTGTAAAGTATGAAAAAATATCAATTCTAATCTAATGTGGAAAAGAACAGTCTGTGACATGATAAATCTGAATCTAGATTTATATGTGCATTTTTGATTTTTGAGTTGTAAGGAATATGAGAAATCAACAAATTATAGCTGGGCATCAACTACAAGAAAAAAGACTTTGGTGGATACTATGGGGATACAGGGAACTGTAAAGACATGGGTCCTGATGTGGTTAATTCAACATCTCTGCCCTCGTTAAGAATAAGATTCAGCTGTAGTACTATGACCATTCTAAGATATTATAAACATTTGTGAGATCAATATAGTCTTTATCAGGCAGAAAAAAAATTTTTTTAAAGACAATAGGAAAACATTCTTTTTCCACAGATTAGAAATTAGCTCTCTATTTTAAAGTTACTCTTGAATTAAACTGCTTTTTTAGGATTATTCTTAAGTTTAACTTTGTGCCCCAGGTCACTCTGCCACAAAGTGGCAAAGCCAGGGTTTGAATTCACCTTTGTCTAACTACAGAACCAGTGCTCCTCACCTTTCATACAGTCTGCCTTCATCAACCTGAACAGTTTAAGTGAAAATACAAAAGACAATCGATACAAAATATGAGACAAGTTTTGATTACCTTGCAGATGAATAATGTAATGTTATAATATCCCCTGGAAATTTAGAAGAGTGAAAGGCTGTAAGGAAGAGGATGAATTAGTTCTGGGTATTGAAGGAGATAGAGGTTTTAGATAAAAAGAAAGAAAGAAGTCATTCCAGGTGCTTATGTGTGAAATAATATGCAAGATGTGCCCTGGCCCCAGCTCTGTCTCTGTTACCTTGGGTAAGTTACTAACTTTCTCTTAAACATCATTTAGTATCCTTAACTGGAAAATGGGTATAACAGTATGTAAAAGTATTACAAGATGAATTTGGAAGCAATCGTAGTATAATGTAATAAAGACCTGTAATAGGAGGGTTGCCAAGGAATTAATGGAGGGAGAGAGATTGTGAAAATTATCAAGTCTTATACATTAATATTTTTGAAAAGGTAACAGACTCAGATAGTTAGTGATTAGTCTAAAGTCATTCAGTAAGTTATAGTTTAGATGGGGCTATAATTTAGATTTCTACCTTGCCGGCCTGTGTATCATTGTGTATGTGGAACAGTCACCAAGTGCTCATGACACTTCACCAAGATAGATCATATTCTTGGCCATAAAATGAGTCTCAACAAATTTAAAAATTGAAATCATATAGAATATGGTATCTAATTACAACACAAGAATTATATACATCAGTAATAGAAAGATGTCAAGGAAATAGCCAAATGTTTAGAAACTAAATAGCATACTTTGACCTATGGTCAAAGTAGATACCACAAGGGAAATTACAAAATATTTTGAATGGAATGAAAATAAATATATCAAAATTAGTGGCATGCAGCTAAGGAAGTGCTTAAGGGGATATTTATAGCTTTAAATGCTTATAAGAATATAAGAAAGATCCAAAGTCAGTGATCTAAGTTTCACCTTTGGAAGCTAAAAACAAACAAATAAAATACCCCAAAGTAAGTTGAAGGAAGGAAATAATACAAATAAAAGCAGAAATCAATGAAATAGAAAATAGACAAACAAGAGAAAAAAAAATAATGAAACCACAAGCTAGTTCTTTGAAAAGATCAGTAAAATTATTGGTTGAATTGATCAGGAAGAAGAGAGAACCTATAAATTATCGATATCAGAAATGAAAGGAGGTTCATTACTAAAGGTCCTAGAGATAGTAAAAGGATAGTGAGGAGTTATCCTTGAATAACTATCCTTGAAAACTGAAAAATGAATTCAACAACTTAGATGAAATGGCGAAAATTCTTGAAAGACACAATTCTCAAAATCTACTGAAATAGAAAAATAATCCTATATCAAAGAAATCAAATTTATAATTTAAAACATTTCTACAGCCATGCCACCCTGAACATATCCGATCTCGTCTGATCTAGAAGCTAAGCAGGGTCAGGCCTGGTTAGCACTTCAATGGGAGACCACCTAGAAATATCAGGTGCTGTAGGCGTTTTAAAAAAATAAAAATAAAATAAAGCCTTCTCACAAAGAAAACTCCAGGTCCAACTGACTTCACCGGTGATTTCTATCAGACATTTAAGGAAGAAATAATAACCAATTATACACATATTTTTCCAGAAATTAGAGGAAGAGAGAAGGAACACTGCTGATCTTATGAGACTGACATTACTCTGATACCAAAAGCAGACAAAGATATCATAATAACAGAAAACTATAGGTCAGTTTCTCTTGTAAATAAATGTAAAAATCCTTATGGAAGTATTAGTAATCCAGCAGTATATTATAAGAGCAATATACCATGGTCAATCAGAGTTTATTGTAGTCATGCAAAGCTGGTTTTAACATTCAAAATTCAATCAGCGTAATTACCCATTCAACAGAATTCAACACCCATTCATGATAAAAACTCAGCAGTCTGGGAGTAGAAGAGAACTTCTTCAGCCTGATAAATGGTGTTTATTAAAAAGAAGAGGAAGAAAAGGAAGAGGAGGAAGAGGAAGAAGAAGAAGAAGAAACTACAAGTAACATCAGACTTAATGGCGAAAACTACATGTTTCCCCTAAGATCAGGAAAAGAAGAGATATCTGCTCTTACCCTGCTATTCAACACATTGGAAGTTCTGGCCAATACAATAAGATAAAAGGAAGAAAAATAAAGGCATAGGGAAGGAAGGTATAAAACTATCTTACTTGCTGATAACACTGAGTTCAAGCAAAACCCAAAAGAATATGCAAAAAACTAGAGTATAATTAGCAGTGTCACAGGATACAGGGTTAATGTACATACTCAATTGTATTTCTATAAACTTACTATAAAATAACTGGAAAAACATTTCCACTTATAATAGCATCAAAAAAACATGAAATGCTTAGCGATAAATTTAACATATGTCAAACTTATACACTGAAAACTAAAACACTGCTGAGAAAAGTTAAAGATAAATGGAGAGAGGTACCATGTTCATAAATTCGAGCACTCAGTTTTGTTCAGATGTACTTCTTCCCAGATTGGTCTATAATTTCAGTGCAATGCCAATAAAAATCTCTAAGTGTTTTTATGGAAATTGCAGGCAGATACGACAGTGTATTTGGATATGCAAACGAGTAGAATAACCAAAAATAATGTAAAAGAATAACAAAGTTAAGAGACTTCACACTATTTTACCACAAGATTTACTGTAAAGTTTCAGTAATCAAGACAGTATGATATTGGTGCAAGGATAGATATACAGACCAATAGATTAGTGAGTTCAGAATTAGACCCACACAATATGATCAATTTTAAACAAAGGTGCCACAATATTTAAATGGAGAAAGGATAGTTTTTTCACTAAATGGTACTGGAAAAACTAGCTAACCATATGGAACAAAAAAAATTAACCTCTACTCTGACCTCACATAGTCCAAAAAATTAACTCAAAGTGGATCATTGACCTAAACTTTAAATGCTAAAATAAAACTTGTAGAAAATATAGGAGAAAAATTTTTGTTACCTTTGGTTAGGCAAAGTTTTCTTACATAGGGAACAAAAAACAAACTATGAAAGAAAAATCAATTAAATAGACTTCATCGTAATTAAAAATTCTCTTTAAAAAACAGTGCTAAAATAAGTGAAAAGGCTGGGGGAAATATTCATAATGCATACATCTGACAAATACGTATGTGAGTTAGGACTCAGCAAAAGGCAATGGAATTGGGAGGGAGTGTGGACTTCATTTGAGACCAGAGAACTCAAGTAACAGGGACACTGGGGGAACTAACTTGGCCTCAAGGGTATAGTTTTACAGCCAGGATGAAAAGCTCACAGCAGTTTCATTTAAATTCTGTTTTAACAATTGGAGAACAGCAGCAAGAAGTCCAGGCAGCAGTCTGTTCAGATTAGCAGGTAAGTAGCTATTGTTTAAAACCTGCCCATAGGAGACAGAGCTCAAACTACTGGGCCCAGTCAGTCTTGAGGAGGACAAGCCATCAGGGTTCCTCCCACACCTGGGGTTGGGTGTTCGCAACAGAACTGTAGTGTAGAAGGAGGCTGGAATGATAGTAGGAGTGGAGAACCAAGAAAATCTTCAGAGTTAGAATTGAAGCAGAAGCAGGTCCTTTGGACAGGAACAACCAGATGGAATAGGGGTGAGAGACGAGAGTGATTTGGGTAATGTGAGGTCAGGAGGCAGAGGGTGGAGGTAAGCATCCCTGGAGAGGCTAGGTCCATGCTTTGGTGGAAGAGAAGGAAACTCCAAGAATTAATAAGAAAACATACCAGCTGTTGGGCCATAGCATTTAGGAATCCTCCAATTGTTTATCACAATCATGTTTCAGACACCCTGTTAGACACTGCATGTTTTATCTGTGATCCTTGCATACATTTGAATTAAGTAGTAGAACTCTCCTTTTACAAAAAGAATCTAAAAAAGAGGTAGGTTGTGTAGGCTGCTTTCAACCATATCTCTGCATTTGCGCATGCTGGTCCACACTCTTACAGTCTCTTGCCTGGAGCACTGTTATTACCTTCTAACTTGTCTCCTTGCATTCACTCTGCCCTGCGTTTCCACATCCCCTCCAAGTATTCTTCACATAGATTTATCTTATCAAAATGTAAAATCTGAACATGTAACTTGCTTTTGCTTAAAATTTGTCAATAGTTTCTCATTGCTTTTAGGGCTAATCCCTTATCATGGTCTACCTTGTAGATTTGGCCTCTGCCTATCTCTCCATCCTCATTTCTCACCAGCCTTCTCCCGCCCTGCCCTGCAGACATACTGGCCTTCTGTTTTCATATCTCAAACTACTATGTTGCCTCGTACCCCAGTGCTCCCTAAGCCTAGGACTTACCCATCTTACTTCCCCATCTCCAGTTTCACTCTCACTCACAACTTTATCCAGTTAACTCCACTAAACCTTCAGATTTTCACTTAACCATTGCTTCCTCAGGGAAGCCTCCCTATGCCCTTGAATCTAGTCAGTCTATCATTGTATGCTTTGTAGAACCATATTCCTTTCTTTTAATAACATCTATCAATTTGTAATTGTATTCTTGGTAGTACAGTTATTTGGCTAATAACTTTACCCCCCTGGAATGTAAACCCTGTGAAAACAGGATTCACATTTATTTTCATTTATCACTGACTTCCAGTGCCTAGCACAGTGCCTGGCATGTGGTTGGCTCTCAGTAAGTACTTAAATTAATTAACGGACCAATGCTTTAATTAATTAATTGGAGTTGGGCATGTGTGAACTTGCAGATCGGGGCAACAGTGGGAAATCCAACTTTAAGATGTTGTGGAGGCCAGAGGTAGAGACTGGCCCAGAGGGTTTAAATCACTGTGTCTAAAAGTTTATCACAAAGGGGTAGAAAAATAGCATTATGGTAGTTAGAAGGGTGAAGTAAAGTTTGTTTATTTTGTTGTGTTTTTCTTTTACCCACAGTGTTCATTGTAATTAACATAGTAGAAAACAATGTAAAACATAAGTACATTGATAATTTGCAAACTATCAGTTCTTGAATATCTTAAAAGTATAATTTTAGCCTAAGTAAATACTGTATTAAGAATGATTTTTATTAAAAGAAACAACAGGAAATGTCATTATGTTTTGTTATCCTTTATGTGGATTTGATATGAAATGACTAATGTTTTCCAGTTGAAATATTATCAGAATTGTAAGAGAGAAATATGCTTATTGATTGACTATATTTCCGTATAAAATGCTGATTTCATTGAAATTGGCTAATATAAAATTATTCTAATTCACAGTCAGCTCTATATCTGAATACCAAATGGAAGGTTAATTATTATTTATGACTGCCATTATAAGTTTTAAATAGTGAATAATAGGGGGAGAGAAAAAGGCAGCAAAAGAACAGAAAAAGGAGACGGGAGTGAGAAAGACAAAAAGAGGTAGAAAACTGCCATTTATTTTTATGTAATACGTCAGGGAAAGTATTACCTGATCCTGTTTCAGTGGAGACTTTTAGATATGTTTTCCATATGTCTCTCTCTCTCTTTTTTTTTTAAATACAATTTTTAGAGCTAAAGAATGTTCTCACAGGTGGCTGGAAAGGGATGAAGGGGAGATTTCTGAAAGAGACAGTGGGAATGAGGAGTAGTAAACAGCACAGCTTTGGAGATATTATGAAAAATTAGTCAAAATCCTAAGGAGTATTTAAGTGAAAAATGTGTAGATGTTTTCATAAAAAGTATGAATATGATAACTGTCTTCTCCCTTAAAATATTTTTTCTTAATTTTAAAATGTCATAAAATTATTTACATATATGCAGTTATGTAGATTTTATTTAGATAACTTTGAGGTATGAAAATGAATCATCATCTTGAATAATATGCATTCAAAGTGATGTCTTGAATTAAGGAAAATGTTCTAACGATGTCCTGAATTGTTTCAGATCGCAACAAATCTTCATGACATATATCACTTTATGAGTGGTACATTTTTTGGTGTTCAGCAAAAGATTTTGTTGAAAGAAAAAAGTCTCTGGGAAATAACTGTCGAATCACTTAGATACCTGATAGAAAAAGGACTCCTGCAAAAAGACACTATTTTGACAGAAAAAGGACATATGCAAAAGGACGCTCTATATGAGTTTAAAGAAGAGTTCCAGTATAGTTTTCATATTACAAAGTTGGGACGAGCTTCTTTTAAGGGTAAGAGTTTACCTAAATCTCATTATTAATCTGAGGGAATGCTTTGGAAAAAATAAAAATTAAATTATTCTGTTACTTTAAATTGGATTTGTAATTTTAAATTAATTTATTTTATAATAATAAGCTGTAGACTACTTCAACATTAAAAGGTTGAAAATGTTTTGAATTACAAGTAATATAGGGTACTGCAGAAGTATATAGAGAAAAAGGTGTTCATCCCTCCTCCACACTCCCCTCTCCCAGCCATCACAGAAATCTTAATATCCTACCAAGAATAACAATTTTGTGTATATCTTTCCAGACATTTTCTGTATATTTAATTTCAGTGCATAATACATACATATATACAAGTTTAAAGTTTTTTTAAGCTTTTGTTTTTAAATAAATGATCATTTATGTTGTTCTGGAACTTGCTTTTTTTGCTAAATTATCCATGACAGTGAATAGTTTTTTCTTAATGGCTACATCATCATTTGCTTAATGAAAAATAATGTCTGTTGTTAAAAAAAATTCTTAGAACTCAGAATTATGAAAAGGAAAATCCCATACTCCTGTTCCATTTCCAGTCTCCCAGGGGCTACCACCATTAACAGTTTGAAATATCTGTCCTTCCAAATATTGTTATGCATGTGTGTACATATATATGCATACATTTGTCTGGATGTGTATGCATATATACACACATACATATGTGCATATGCAGTTTATTTTTTTAAATGAAATCATTTAAAAAATGATTTGTAAGTATGTTTTAGCAGCTTGTTTTTCTCATGTGTGAGATATTGTGAATATCTTAACATGTCAATCTCTTTAAATCTACCTCATTTTCTTTTGATAGTTCAGTCGTTCTTAGTATGGATGTCATAATTTATTTAATTATTCCTCTACTGATGGACATTTGCTCTGTTTCTGATTTTTCTCAAATATAAACAAGGCTGCATGGGCATCTCTATTCATGTATTTTTGGATATATGTGGAACTGTTTTTCTGGGTTAGATTCCCCAGAACAGAGTAGTTGGGTCAGAATGTATGTACTTACTAAATAGATGGATACTATGAAAATGACCTCCAAAATAGCTGTGCTAAATTATGTAAGAGATTTTAAAGACTTTTGCTATATTTTGGTAACTTCTAGATAAGACTCTTTGAAATCATCTCTTTCCCCCTTTGAAAATTAAAAAAGATTAAATATTTGTATCTTTCTTTTAGGAACTATAGATTTGGCTTATTGTGACATTCTCTACAGAGACTTGAAGAAAGGCCTTGAAGGCCTTGTGCTTGAAAGCCTTCTTCATCTAATTTACCTAACCACTCCCTATGATATGGCCTTTCAGCGTGACCCTGATTGGATGATATACTTCAGACAGGTGAGACTGTAAGATTCTTCAATATAGACTACTTAGTCTATTAATAATGATATGATTTTTGTCAAGTGATTATTCACTTTTTTTCCTAACAAAATAGATTTGAAATTGGGCCTTTAGTTCTTTCAGTTTTTAAAATAGTAATATGGCAATAGCACTTTTGGTTTTGGTTTGTTTAACAAATATTATTTTTCTGTTAAATACAAACATGTTCATTATCAAAAAATAAAGGTACAGAAAAGAAAAAAGGATCATCCCTCTTCCCATTCCAGATAGTTACCATTCTGATTTGGTGACCACTACATTTCATAATGCCTAAAATATAAAGAAAGCCATAAAGGCTGTCTCTGATGATTGAGAGTTTAATTCCATGAAAGCTCTATCAGAGCCAAGCATGATGATACACCCAACCTGCTAATGCTAATACCTGAGGAGGAATATCAGTTTGACCCCTGTAGCAGGGTGGAAGTGGCCCTTTTTTTACAAAAGCAAGTGGTAGAATATATTCTGTTGAGACTTTATTGTAAAGTCACTTATACACGAACATATATTAGGTGGAAGTGATATGCAGCTTTTAGTTGTAAGTAATTAACTTTCTTTTTAATATATTTTAAAATTATTAATGTAAATTTTCTTAAGTGATACTGTATAAAGCTGTTATTTTCAAAAGACTTTCCTCCTCTCTCTCCCTAGACATCTCTAATATTAAACGTAATCACAGTCCATGGAAACCATACTCCATGGTCACAGTGACCATGTCTTTAAAAAATTCTACTAAAGTATGTTATATTTTAATTTTTTTTTAAGTTTTCAGTATTTGTAAATATAATTTGTGTTGTTTTTTTCATATCCTTTAAAATCATGAAAATGTGATATCACAGGAAATACTGGATTTGGTTCAAATGGCAGATTATTTTTAAAGTTACAATTTGACTTTTCTATATATTTACTCTTTTTCTATGTAGTTTAGCCAGCTCAGTCCAGCAGAACAAAATGCAGCTGCTCTTGTTGGAGTCTCAGAAAACTATATTGGGAAGAAAGCATCAGGTCAGGCTATCAAGAAGGTACCACAGTCTTTTTTTCCTTCCTAAATAACTAAGTTCATCTAACAAAATTAATGCTGTTGTATCATAGAATCTAATATTTATTCTTAGTTTACTACATAGACAACTTATTAACATTTATCTAAATAAATGCATTTGTCTAATTTATAGTCACATTCACACATATATACAACCTATAAATACCGCAGGAAATGTAAACTTGTTAACTTGATGTTTGTTTTTGTTTCACATTTTTTTCCTTTAAATTAATATAATTCCCCTTTTACTACTTAGGACATCTGAGGACCAGAAATTTAGGCATTTTTTAATAATAGTATTTATTTCTGGGTGGTGTGATGGCCTTTTTTTTGTACCTTTGTATTTCTGAAATATTCTGTCATGCACATATACAGCTTTTATCATAGGAAAGGGTAAACCTTATTCATCTGTTTTTCTTAGGCTACTTATGGCTAATATTCTAAAAATTATAAAATATTTATAAAATGTTTTGATGGTATTATGTAACTCTGAAATAAGTTCAATTCAAGGGAGAAAAATATTTTTCCTAGAAACTTTTTATTAGGCATTCTACTTGGTATCAAGGATTCTAAGATAGGACAGGTTTGGGGTTTTTGTAGTTATTGTTGTTTGTTGTCCTCAAAGAACTCCCAAATCTAGTATTGATATACATGAAGCATTCTAGAAGGTTGAAGCGAATAAGCTAATACTCTTGTGAGTGACACATTTTAAAGTTTTAAAGTTCAGTCATCATGCATGAAGCAAGTGTTTAATGCTACATTAACTTTAAGAGAAATGGAAATAATTCTTTGGCTAACATGCCTGTAAATTCCTTGTTAATATCATTTTCCTCATGATACCGTTTTTCATTTTTAATTTTCTTTGGAATCTAATATTCATTGAAATCTGATTATCTTACCTATTATTTCCCCCTATATCTTTTAAATTTACATACATATTACGGATTTTATTTTGCAAAATGGAAGATAGTGTTTACTCTCATTTGAAATGAGTGGTGCAACTACCCCTTGTATTGCTATATCATAAAACTATAAATACCTGTATTCAGCATTCACAGTGTTTAGATTGATTCTTTTCCCTCAGAAGTGGCTATATTGTTTAGACCTTCAAAATGTTGAGTAAAAATATTTCTTAAAACAAACCATTTATATTGAACTCTAAAATATAAAATGAAAACAAAATTATTTAAAAAATCATATTAATTTGGAAATCATTACAAAATAATAAACATTTACAAAATCTTATTAGAATAATGTATCCTTAAACTTGAATTGGAATTCGTTTTTGTTACATTTTACTAAATACAGTCAATAAATGTTTGTTCAATTGATAATTAAATGTTTAAAACAGTATGAGCATGAATTTATCTTAATTACAAATGTTACTAGTTTAAAATTTTGGAGTATCTTTTTTTGTAATTCTAGAGAACATGGTATTTACTTAAAATCTAATTGATTTCTCCACATTGAAAAAGACCTACCCTTTTCTTTAAACATTTCTTGTAAAAGATCTTGAAATTGGCATAAAGCATCTTACTGGTAATATAATGATATCATTTTTCTGGACTTAGAAAATACATTCTAAGCAAAATCTACATTGAATCAATTTCTGGTTAATAATGATGGTGCACTAAAGTTGGGAAATTAAAAACGATCTTTTCCTACTGGTTATTCAACTATCATGCTTTTTGGCCTAATGCTTTTTTAAAAGGGTGACTCTTACATGCAGTATCAACATGCAGAATCTTAATTTATATATCCTTCAAAATGTCAGTCTAAAGTTCTCATCTCAGATATTCTATATATCATTTTGTATTTTATACCTATTTTTTCTCTTTTAAGTTTATCTTTTTTCCCCTCTGATTTTAAGTATGTTATTTAGAGTTAGCTTGGTATTAACTATGAAATACTTTACATAAAAAATAGTCACTAGACACCACAGACAAGAGCGAGTACACAGAATAGAAATTGTCACAGTCACACGTATATACAACCTATGAATACCACAGGAGATGTAAAGATTTCAGCTCCTTCCTTTCCTCTAGTCTTTTCCTGGGGCTACCGTCACAAATTAGCACAAACTTGGGTGTCTTAAAACAGCAGAAATTTATTCTCACAGTTCAGGAGGCAAGAAGTCTGCAATCAAAATGCTGGCAGGGTTGGTTCTTTCTGGAGACTCAGAGGGAGAAACCATCTTGTCTCCCCTAGCTTCCAGTGGTTGCTGGCAATCCTTGGTTTGTTTTCCCTTGCTTGTAGATGCATCCCTTCAATATCTGCCTCCATCTTCACATTGCCCTCTGTGTCACTCTGTGCCCTCTCTTCTTATAAGGACATCAGTCATTGAATAAAGAGCCCTAAAGAGCCCACTGTACATCCAGGATGTTTCCTCTCAATATCCTTAGCTAATTACATCTGCAAAGTTCCTATTCTCAAATGAGATCACATTCATAGATAGCAGGAGTTAGGACTTAAATGTATCTTTTTTGGGAGGACACATATTACACTCCCTATAGGAAGAAGTTTAAATTGGAAATAAACTGGCATATACTTTTTAATACTTGAAAAAATGATAATCAATTTGAATTAATCTAAGGGGTGCATATGTTAGAACTTAATTTTATTTCTATGGAATGATTCTATCCTTGCTCTCCCTTGGTACAACTTCATTCACTTTACCTTTTGTCCAATTTGAATATAATATACATTTTTAGCAGGTTTAGTACATAAATTTATTTATGTCTTTCTAGAAAGTGGACAAGAACATTGTCAACAGACTATACCTGTCTTTTATTCTTTATACCTTGCTCAAAGAGACCAACATTTGGAACGTGTCTGAAAAATTCAATATGCCTCGAGGATATGTACAAAATCTTCTCACTGCAGCTGCCACATTCTCATCTTGTGTGTTACATTTCTGTGAGGTAATTCCACTAATTAGATTACATGTGCATTTTGCATTTTCTTATTTTAACTGTTTCTAAACTCATTAACCAGTTAGCATTTTCTCATCATTGACTTATTCTGTTATTATAAAGCACTCACAATATTTTAAAATATGTTTTTGTTTTTTCCACTTAAAAAAATACTATATACATACTTATAGTAAGGATACAAAAATGACTGAATCAACCAAAATATGTAAAGAACAAGTAGAAAGCACCTAGTTATCCCTGCTCTTAGAACCACCGTTAATAGTTTCAAGTATTTGGAATCAACTCTAAAAATTACATTTCTCCATT
Organism: Pteropus medius; assembly: GCF_902729225.1. Taxonomy (NCBI): domain Eukaryota; kingdom Metazoa; phylum Chordata; class Mammalia; order Chiroptera; family Pteropodidae; genus Pteropus; species Pteropus medius. The sequence continues at coordinate 29,857,486 of NW_024351730.1, read as the reverse complement.
GATGTATATTCTGTGTAGTTTCTCATGAGTAATAACCATGTGAAGGATTTTATTAGTATGTTATCAATATCCAACAGCTACTTTGTAACTACTTAGTACTATGTTCTTTTGATTGCCTCAGTAACTTACCATTTTTGCTTCCAATGTCTTTAGGTTTCTACAATAAATGTTCATTTTATAAAATAATTTGAGAAAACTCTGTTTCAGCCATATATATTTGAGATTATATTTTATAACTATTTTACTAAAAGAAGCTTTAAGAATTTCCTTAAACAACACAACAAAGCTTACCAGTCTTTCCTACTCAAATAATTTTTTTGATGAATTTATAACATAAGCCATTTTGCTGCATTTAAATTTCTTATTATTGGGTGACATAATCCTTTCCATATTTGTTTCTGTACTCGATTTTTAAAAAAACTTTTCTGCCATGAATTCTATTTTTAAACTTAAAATCTTCATTTCTTTATCTTAAATCTTCATATTTTATGTATATATATGGCAGTTAATTCTGTCATATGTACTAATGAGTAAATAATCCAAAATACTTGACTTTGGTTGAAAGATAATTATTTTAGCAAATTTACCTTTCTAAATATCTTCTACTTATGCTGATTTTTTAATATTAGCTTCCATTTTCTAATCATAGGCTAGCTAAGCAGTATACAAAAATTATGAGTAATAAGCTAGTCTTTAAAATACATTTTTTTAAGTTTTCTGTTCTTCATATTTAAAGGTGCTTCCATAATATTCTATCTTTTTGTTTTAATTAGGCCTATAAGGACTTCAGCCTGTAGAATTGTTCAAGTAAAAGAATCTTTACATCGAACTTGAAAAGCAACCACTAAAATTTATGATGATTGATTTAGGAAAACTACCTGACAACTTGTGCTTTCAAGAATGTATTTTCAATATTTTAACAGGTTTTTTTCTCTTTAAATAGTTATGTAAGTGGTATAAAATAGTACACCAATTGTATTAAGATGCCTTTAACTGCAAGTAACAGAAAACCCTGTAGAAGTTTAAACAATAGGAAAAAAGTTAAAACAATAGGAAAGCTAGAGCTAAGGCAATTCCAGGGGTGATTGATTCAGTAGTTTTATTTATGGTTACTTTTCTTCTCTTTACTCTTTCATCTTTAGCACATTGACTACTTTCCTGGTGGTCACAGAATGACTGACTAATGCTGTTCCATGCATCACATACTCTCACAGTGATACAGAAATGTTAGAAAGGGACTTTTAAAAAAATAAACTAGTATATAGGAATTTCAAACATATGTAAAAGAAGACAGTAATATAATGAATACCCATTTATTCACCCAACATTAGTAATTATTGACTCATGGCTTCTAATATTTTTTTTGTTTTAAATATCATTACACTGAACATCATCATGCACTTACATCTTTTCATAGTTAATATTTTGTCTTTAGGATATATCCCCAGAGGTGGGAATTGTTTTCATTCATTTGGGAAAGAAAAACTATGCAATCACTTATTGGTGTTTTGACAAAAATGAATAGAACTCTTCTTAGTGATTTATTTTTTGGTTTTCAGTCTTTTTCTTAATCTCAACACCACATCATTAAATTTATCAGAGTCTTTGCCATGTTTTCTCATGACAATTTTTTTTGGAATTATTGTTCACCTCTGGCTTAACTCAAGTTCCAGAACTTACATAATGGAACATCCTCTCCGAGTCTCCTGCCATGCAAACTAAACTTTGAAATAACTTACCAGGTTTAAATTCTGTATATTTCTTTGTGTTCTGCAGGAACTTGAGGAGTTTTGGGTTTATAGAGCCCTTTTGGTAGAACTTACCAAGAAGTTGACTTACTGTGTAAAGGCAGAGTTAATCCCTCTCATGGAAGTAACTGGAGTTTTAGAGGTTAGTAGCTTCCCATTTTCCCAGCTGAGATGATTTCACCTAACTGTGAAGTCTTGTCACAGGGTAAGTAACAATAACAGCCTTATTGCTCATTTGTCATGGAAGTCTTTTTTTTTCTTTTCTTTTCTTTTTAAATTGCTGTCATGGCCTCTTAGAAATCCTGTTAATCCTGAAGCACAAATATGACACTCCCTAAGTATATGGGTGCTGTCACTCATCCTTAGCATCTCTTCCTTTCTCCTCTCCAGTGAAGAATTACCTTCTGTCAGTTTAGACTCAGTGTTCGTTTAAAGTACTGGTAAAAAGGCTTGTTTACATTTTTAAGAGAGTAAAAAGAAAGTATCCTCAACTGGCTTTTTAGCTTTTTGTTTTGACCAACCTTTAAGTTTATTCTCTGTTATTCAGAACACACACACACACACACACACACACACACACACACACAGACACACACACACACACACACACACACACACACACACACACACACACACACCTATAGTCCCCTAAGTAGATGATGAGAACATTTTAATGATATTGAACTAGAACTTAATAATATTGGACTAGAACGTTTTCATTGCAGTCTGAAATAATGCCTCTAGCCTAAGGACCTTAATGGATTTTTTCATTGCTAATTGCAACATCAGTTGACTTAAGCTACACAGAAGGCTATCTTGAAAAATTAGAATCAAATTAGAATCACCCAAATGAGGCTTTTAAAATTTCTCAGGATTCTGATGTGTTATCTCTTCATTTTTACCTTATTATCTTAGTTTATGCCATCTCTTGTATGTGACATTTTTCCCTTCGATAAGACATTTTAATTATTTTTTCCTAATCCCAAATTCGAATCCTACTTATTTTTTTAAATACTTTTCAGGGTCGAGCAAAACAGTTATACAATGGAGGGTATAAAAGTCTAGCGCACTTAGCTAACGCAGATCCTGAAGTGTTGATAAGGACAATTGATCATTTATCAAGGCGCCAGGCCAAGCAAATTGTTTCCTCAGCAAAGGTAAGCAAACCATTTTTTAACCTTTATGATATTTTGTAGTGTTATCTACTTATACCTTAGACATAAAAACAAAAACATTTAACTATAGACACAAAAGTATGTACTCACAATATGTGGATAAAAATAGTGCATCTGTTATGATACAAGGCTTGCTAAAAAGAGAAAAAGGACCTCCTAAAAAATAATGTCAAGAGTTCAGTGAAGAACAGGGACTCTAAAACTCACTGAATTCTGCCTCCTCATACCTTTTTCATGAAAGTCCTTTCCTCAGCATCTTCAACACCTGGTCTTTCTACCTTTGAACACCTTCGTTGACAACAAGCTTACAACCTCAAAACTAGGTGGTTCTATTTCTAGATATATTTAGAGTTACAAAAAGCATCCCAGTATTATGAGGCTCAATATTGCCGCCTTAAAATGTTGACCATTACATTGTAGTACTGCTCTCTGGATCTCTATGGTAGTTTTTCACATATTTGAAAACAGCTCTTATTGCCTCCAGCGGATTGTTTCTCTTTTCTGTTTCTTTCATCCATGTTAAATAATCTATCACTGTCCTAGTTACCCTTTGCTAGGTGCAGTCCTATTTGTCATTACCCTCCCGCTCTGTGTGCAGCAGTTTGAGGTTATTTCCTTTTGGATTTCAACTATAGTTCCATTCTCAGGACCTGAAATGCTTAACTTTAAAAAAAAACTTCATCGTTACACAATTGTCATATACAGATCAGAATTAGCTAAAAAGTAAATTTCCATCTCACTTTTTTTAATGTGCTCACATTGTTTACATTACTTTCATTAATCTTTACAACAATCCTGTGAGGTGGGCAGAGTCAGTGTTATCTTCAATTCAAGGACACTAAAACTGACCTTGTTCCATTGGATTAGGAATTCCAGGTTGTTAGGTATGAAGTTATAGTCATTTCCATTGCCACAGCAGCTAGCACTGTACTCAGCCTAGAGTAGGTATTTAATAAATATTTGATTAAATGAATAAATGAAATTTAAAGAAATTAAGCAATTTATCCAAGGAAAAGAAACAGCTAGTTAGTAAGTAGGAGAGCCAGAACTAAGAGGTTAGAATGTATATTATAAAAGATACAGATGGAGCTGCAGTAACAATGGCCAAAAGACGTGACTAAATTTTAAAAGTTTATTAGGCAAATTCAAGCATAATAAATTCATAGTTGATATGGAGAATCAATGTTGTATCCAGGGACACATACGTTCGTTACATTTCTCACCATTCTCAAACACATGGCTTCCATTTTATGGACTAAGATATGTGCTCTGGTTCTCACTATTCCTTCCACTTTCCAGCTAACAGAAAGAGAAAAATAGATATTCCTTGCAGGATTTTGAGTGCAAATAGGGGAGCAAGACTGGAAATAAGGAAACCAGTTAGGATTATATTGAGGTTATGCAGTTTTTTCAGTAACGCCAAAAAATGGTGTGTATCCTTCATAGTACATTATATCAGGAGCCTTAGGTGTCCATTTGTTCCATTAGTGATATTAAGTTTGATCATTTGGTCAAGGCAGTATCACCTGCCTTTGTGGGTCAAAATAGCTATTTTTATTTTGCTCATGTTATTGTGAATTAGGAATTCTGGAAGGATTCAATGGGGTGATTCTTGGAATAATTAGTCAGTAATTGTAATTAGTCAGATTTCAATTGGAGTATAGTTCTCTATAGGCTTAACTGGATTGGATATCCAAAATGGCTCACTCACATCGCTGACAGTTGAAAATTACTGTTATCTGGAGCTTTTAAATGGATCAACTACATATGGCCTTTCCACAGGGCTTGGGTCTACCATGGCATGGCAGCCAGGTTTTAAGAGGAAATATCTAGAGAATGAACATTTTAAGAAATAAAGGCATAAAATGCAAGAAATCTCCTGAACTAATGAACATTTTATATGAACATTTTAAGAAATGAACATTTCTTAAATGTCCATTTAAGAAATGAACATGTTCATTTAAATGAACATTTTAAGAAATAAAGGCATAAAATGCAAGAAATCTCCTGAACTAATCTAGTCACTCCTGAACTAGAACTAGTCACTTCTGTATACCGTTGATTACTAGAAAGCCATTAAGATCAGCTCAGATCAAAAGGAAGGGGAATTAGACCCCTATTCCTCCATGAGGGAAATGCCAAATGATTTGCAGTCATCTTTAATGTCTGCCTTCTGGTCACAAGTTATTTACATCTCTCTCACATGCAAAATATATTTATCCCTAACAGATTTATTCATTTCTGGCCTCAGACTCAGGCTGGACCTCGAGGTCTAGTACTTCTTCTAAATCAATTCTAGGTATGGATGGTGCTCCTTGAGTGCTATTTTATAAGTATGGTGGCTCCTCTCAGTTTGAAGACCTATGAACTAAGGAGATACACCACCTGTGATGTTCAAACAAGGTGGTACATAGAAGCAGATTCTGAAATCCAGCCAGGCATATGGGGCTTGTTCCTTATTTAAGACCCAGTTCTGCTCCCTGGGAATGATTCTTCCTCCTTTTGGATTTTCTCATCTGAAGCATTCTTTCTTTTCCATAAGCAGTGGCCTATGTTTACAGCTACATAACTTTTTCAGAGGTTCAAGGCTTCAAAGGTTCTTTTTATTTTTAATCTCCATGTAGCTTGGATTTCTTTTTTTTTTTTTTCCAAGCTTTGTCACTTTATTTCACTACATTAGGCAGTAGAGCAAAACAGGAACCTATCATTCATAAAGATCAAGAAGTGCATCTCATTCCCAAAAGGGACCAAAAAGGATGTTTCTTTACAAATATGTATGACACTCTTAGCCCATTACATCTATATGCACTTTGAACAAAAGAAAACTTTGGTGTACTATTCAAATCATGAATCCAAACTTACAGCTTTAAGTTTCCAAAATTGTAGTTTCTAGTGCTGATGACATCTAATTTGCCTGCAGTAGTGCACACTGACTGCATTAAAAATCTTGCACCTGATCTAATATAAAAAACAACAAAATTCTGAATTCACCAGCTGTAGGTATTGAACCACATCTACTAACACAGAATACTGACTTGCACAAAAAACTATCTTGAGGAAACATCAAACCAATGGCTGTTATTCTGCAAGTTAATTTGGTTTCTGATGAAAAAAATTTTATGATCAAGTGTTTTTGTGTTTCTGCGCCACAGGGGGTTAACGAGACCCCTTACTTCAACATTGTTACCTTTGGGAACAAATGCCAGCTACACACCATAAACTCATGACACACAATTGTGTGTAGTCTATGCAGATGTGCAAACATAGGAAGCTATTCTCTACTTTGATGCCCATTTCCTCCACTGGCAAATATGGAGGAGTGGCTTCACAGTAGGCTCTAGCAGATAGTGAAATAAAAGTTAATTTAACACTCTGGAGTCACAACAAATTAAACTATTTATTTCTACAGTCTGCATATTTGTCATTACACAATCCCTGCCCCCACTCCTAAGAGGCTAAACCTTACTTATTACTGTCATAATATTAGAGATATGAGTATTTTTTCTTACACTGCAGCATATATATTACTCTGTGGAACATTGTTTCATAAAATTTGCTTGACCTTAAAAGTGCAATTTAGAGTCTTTCAAGGGCTTCCTAAATATTCTTATCTTCCAGGGGGAGCTGACAAGATACTATGTCCTGTCTGTATTCTACATTACTATATATCTTAATTTTTTTGTTTTAAGTAAAGGCTTGAACTTAAAAACAAAACCAGGATAAAAAGGAAATTTCTTTTCACCAGAAGTCTGTTGGCTACTGCTTACAATGCTTTTATAGAAAACGTAGTGCAGCTGGTTGTCTGCTTCGTCAAGTCTCATTTTAGAAAACATCACAGAAATTAAGGTTAATGATCTAGCTCTAGGATATCAACCAAATACAGCATGTGGCTATGAGGCAAGTGCTCTGGGTTACTTGCTGAGCTATTTTATGGTTTACAATCAAAACATACCATATGATAAAAGTCAAACTTAAGAAAGGTTCTTTTTCTTAATATCCAGGTTTGGAGTCAAGAGATTATAACTTAATTTCTTCTTAAAATCAACGGAAAGAATATTAGTTCGGATCATGCTAAAAATGTAACCTTTAAATGTTTTCTGCATTCTAGAAGTGAACTTGTCCACCAGGTTTTCTTTGGGCTCTTTTCAGGTCCCAAATACACAGAACAATCTACTGAGTCAAAGAGGCAGAGCAGAGAAGAGGTAGGGAGTAAGACATTTAAAGATTGCCTCCCTGTTTCAGCATTAATCCTTGGATATTGTGGCAACATTTAAAATGAATGGAATTTGTTACTCCCTTGACATGACATATAAGCACATGCCTCTCAAATTTTTAAAAGTTCCATATTCTACTGGGAAAAAAATTTTAAGAGCAGTCAATAAGTATCCTGTATTCACTTAGAAGGAAGGCAAATCAAAGCGCCTTAAGAATTGCACAAGTTCTTCCACTCATCACAAAACTAAAGATAATGTGACAATTCTATTTTTCTGTCAAATGGAAATCTATGGCAAGATGGGAGCCATGATCGCAAGAGAAAAGATATGTTTACAGACTGCTAGGTTATATCTAATGGAATGCAGAAAGCAGTTGGTATATTGACACCAACGCTGAATCATGGCTAACAAGTCTTACCTTTTGGTTATCATTTTAAGTTTCATCTGTGAGATTGTGATCCTTTGTGAGATCAGATCAGGAGATGGTATGTCAGAGTTCCTCAGATTGTAAATCTAATGCCACTCCAAGGAATAGCCATCCCCTTTCTTCGAATGAAACTGTGCTGTTGATATTCAACGTGCAGGGTTCAGTGAGGGAGACACAGATATACTGGTGTTAACAGAAGTGAGAGCAAGAGGAACAGCTGTTACCTAGCATTCCTAATGCCTTGCTTATGCCCCCACCTACCTAGAAATAGGATTCAGTAGTGCACGGATACATCATTATAAACAAGGCCTAATGAAGCAGCAGCTTCCACATTTTAACACAAGTTTGTAGTGATACTGTCCTTTGGGATATGCCCTACAGTAGGACCTTTTAAGGAAGAAGGAGCCCAAGCTCAGTTCCACATGCTGGGTGAGCCGGATGACTTCTGTGCCCTGGTCACCTTCTTCAATGGGGCGGATGGGGGCTACCAGGTTTTTAAAATCATGCTTCATCTTAAAGCATTTTGTCACTTTGCCCTCCTCATGTTGTGGCTCACTTTTATGACAATACCCATTTTGTTGGCCTTTCTAAAAGTTATAATGTCAGAATCATCCTGAAAGTCCTGGGGTTCTGCCAGCTCATTATATTGTGCTGCTGCGTCTTTGCCAGCTAAAATGAGCTTTTTGGGAGGCACCATCACCTTAGCAGGGCTATTGATATTATCAGGGTCTCCCTCATCGCACTCCAACAAGGTCACATGGGTGAGGTTCTCCACTGAGTTCATAAGAGTCAGGTGGACCTGGCTCTCTTTCATGTAGCGAAGGTTGGGAATTAATATGATCCTCACTTCTGGAATATAATTGACAGCAACCAGTTGGATTTTGAATTTGATAGATGTTAGATTAAACTCTGGCTTGCTCACATTATGTTCACATTTCTGGCAGGGCAGGGACCATTTGATCAGAAGATGTTTGTGACGAGGATAGAGCTGGGATGCACAGATTGGTTGGAAGTCAGGCTGTAAGAGGCACTGCTGAAGGGTGATCATCTCTGTTAAATTTACTGGTCTTCTATAATAGTCTTCGAGTAGAGGCTCCACTTCATCTACAGCCTGAGCTGGCTCAATCTTTATCTTTCTGGTCCTCTCCTTCTTTAAGGAAAACTCCGGCAAGGGTACTGATGGTTGCACCAGCTCATGGTCGCTGAAGCCTGGTTCCATGACCATATTTGTCTGAAAAAGCCAAAGGCATATAGTTTCTGCACCGTGCCAGTTTCTTGCGATCTCGCTCAACCTTCTCTTTCTAAGCAAGCTGCTGGTAATATTCAATCAGTTTGTTCATCCGCTGTGTGTGAGGATTTTCAGGTTCCTGCCAACCACCACTGGCCACAGATTTGTCTGCCATGCCCACATCTCTAGATGTCCAGCAACAAAATCCACAAGCCAGGTAATAGACCTTCTTCATGGTGGACTTGGCTGGGTCATCTGGAAGCTGCATGGAGATGCTCGTTGCCCGAGTGGAGAGGGTGTGGTGTGCATGCAGCCAGAACAGTCGAACAGTTGGCACATCTGTTCTTTTTTAGTTTGGCTTCAGCTGATGGCATATTTTCTAAGCAACGGGGACAATAATGGGAGTCCACCTCATGAGACACATTCCAGCGACCGCAACTCGCTACAATAGCGGCAGAAGTAAAGCTGCGAGAGCGGGGCCTGAACCTTCTTTTCTCCCAGAACTAGGTAGAGAACCCACTCGGATTGCAGCAGAAACGCCATTCTGTGAAGGGAAGAGTCCTAGTTTGGGTTTCTTGCAGCATGGTTGCTGAGATTCGAGAGGGAGCATTCCAGAGATCTTGGAACAGTCTCATTCCAAGAAACCAAGGCAGAAATTTGCTAGGCTTCTCTTCACTGAGCCCTGGAAATCATGCGGTATTATTTCCATTGTATTTTATTAGTTACAAGGAAATCACCAAGGCCTGCACAGGTTCAAGAGAATTAGATTTGTCAATGGAGGCGTCAAAGGATTTCCAGTTATCTTTCATCCTCCACACTAGTACCACACTAGTCTCACGCTAGAGGGAGGATTCATTCAGTAGTAACTAGGGAGAAAGAAAACTTACTAACTAGAATTCAGTATTTTACAGGTCTTTTTGTTTTTAATCTGAGGATATATAATCAAAATTATATGTTCAATTGTTACTCTTTTTTTTTTTTTAACCTGCTTCAGTGTGGTTATGAAATGCAAATTCTGTCTGTATTCAATTTTAGTTCCCCACCTCAGTCCTTATAGATGGGGTTTTTTTGTTGTTGTTTTTTGTTCTATTTTTTTTGAAAATGTAAGACCCGAACCTATTTTGTTTAGCTTTAAATTCAAATAGTTTTACTAGAGTATGTCTTCATTTTCTTTTATTTCTGGAAAGTTCCTTAGATTGTAGTTTTAAATATTAACTCTGATCTATTGCTTGATTTTTTCTTTTTTAGCAATTTCAATTATGTGTACATTGGGTCTTCTTTGCCTACCTTCCATTTCAGTATCTCTGAATCTTTTTACTTCTTTCTTTATCTCATTTTCATTAACTTGATTGTTTTCCTGCTTCCCCTATCCCCATGACCCTAATGAAGTTTTTCTTTAAATCTGTGCTTCTTTGGACACCTCATATTTTATTTTTATTTTTGATATAATTCTGCCTTTTTCTTCTGTTTCTTTCCAGAGCTTACTCAACTTTATTCAAATTTTGTTTCATTTTTTTCTTGTTTTTGGTGCATTTCTGTTCTTAATTTTTGAACTTTTTATTCAGGATGTGTTTTTCCCCCATGTCTCCAAATGTTTATTTGAGACTAATTTCGTTTGGAGCATCATGTTACATACACTTTTTCTGCTTCATGGTTTGCTTTCAGGGAAGGAAATTTTTATGAGCTGAAGTGCTTCGATTGTCATTTTCTATTTTTTTTTTATAGAATAGTCTTATATAATGAGAACTGCTTACACTGCTATCTCTTAGGCGGGGTTGGTCATCTGGAGTTGTTTATGAGAATCTTAATTCAAGAGTCTCTCTTCCCTGTCAGTGTAGCAAAGTGTACTTTCTTTAACGGCTTGAGGTGTGAAAGGACTCCAGGGAAGAGTTGTGTTCTTTGATTTTGAAAATTTCCTTAATTTTCCTACAGGCTCCTAACACCTCCCCCCTCCGCCCCCCACCAGCCCGCTTTTTTTTCCCGTGACTGTTCAGCTTCCAAAGGACCCCTCTCCCTCTTTACCCATTCTCTCCTTTAGAAATATTGCCTTTCCAAGATTTCCTTCCACACACTTTAAGTTCCTTTCTACAAACAATGTTTTAATATTCCAGGATTCTTTTCTCGGTATTTTTGTACTTAGGGTAGCCTTTCTCTCTAGAGGTGTTTTTATTTCATCTGAGACCCTGTTTTCCTCTTTTTCATGTAATTTTTTTCTCAACCCCACCTTGATCTCTGCAAATACTTGGAGTGGGAGCTTGAGAAATGGCTCAGCTGGAAATTGGTGAATGTTTTAACTACAAGAAATTTGAGGTTGATGGTGTTCTCTGTGTTCTAGTAATGCTGATACATGAGTTTTGTGAGATTTAATTGTTTATTGTATAGTTTTTAGAGGATATGTTGTAAGATTCATTTTACAAGGTCACCATTACCTCAGCTGCTAGAAAGTTTACGGAATTACATTTTAGTCTTTTGTATAGTATACCTAATGCTATATAATACAAATACTTTATATCAAATTGGTAGAGTAGGTTTTTCACTTTCACTTTGTATCATTTTTTTCTCCTATGTGATTTTGCTAAATTTTTTATTATAAAAATTTTGTGACAGAAGTAGTACAAATACTTCAACCCAATATGCACAAAACCCAGCTGCAACAAATACCGACATTTTATTTCTGGTTTTTAAAAGGGGAAAAAGCATTATTCAGCAAATACTCGTTTGTATCTACCATGTGCCACCTTTAGAAATACTTTCTTTGCTCATTATGTTTCTTTTAAAATTAACCATGTTAATTTTAAGAGCTTAAGTAAAACTTTTCTCTGAAATGGTGATAGGTTTTTAAAAGATAGCATACTAAATTTTGAGGAATAGTAAAATGTATTTATAAAGGATAACATTTTCAAGAACTAATTAAATTTTTGCAAAATCGTCTTAGATTTTATAGATTAAAAGTTAATTTTTAAGTGGCCTAGTCTTCAATAAAACATCTTTGAGAGTATTAAAGTTCCTTTATTTTTGGTATACTAAATGTAGCAATCAGCTAAAATGGCTTTAACTAAATGCTTCAGCTTCATTTACTGTAATCACTTGTTCTTAAGTGGCCATTTTTCAATCTCATTATTAGTTTTAATGTCTAGATTGCTGATGTGTAAGGATTCAAGTGGTTAAAATGTTAGCAATTCTCTAGCAACGCATATTTTGCTCTCATGTCTTGATTTTTTATTGTAGATGCTCTTGCATGAAAAAGCAGAGGCTTTGCAAGAAGAAGTAGAAGAGCTACTGAGATTACCTTCTGATTTCCCTGGTATTGTAGCTTCTCCCAGTGTAAAGGCGTGAAGCTGTTGATGAGCATCTTCAAATATGAATTATTTATTGTACAATGTTTTATTAAAGATTCCCTATAATTTATAAATGAAAAAAATAAATTTTAAGTATACATTTAGAATTGTGGATGATGATTGGTTGTATGCCCTGACTCATAATTTCAGGACCCTTCCCAGTACCAGTGCATCTTCCTCAAACTTACACATTATTTCTCTGCTCAAACATGTAATGTCCACCACAAAATGAAATCCAACTTCCTCAGCATCTCTGCAGCCTACCTTTGCAGCCAGATCTTTTCATTATTCTCTTGCCCATTTCTTTCATCAAACTGGACTATTTGAAATTCCAGAATTTTCCCTATAGTTTCCAAACCCTTTATTTCCTAACTACTTTATTCTATTCCCAATGCATGGAAAATGGTCTTTAAAATGTACTGCACATGTCAAGTGTCAACTAAAAATGCTTAAATACCATCTCCTCTATGAAATTGTCCAAGTTCATCCTCATCCTTATCCCATACACAGGTTCCCTTCCTCCTGTATGTATTGGGAGCCCTTTATTTATACCCATGTCTTTTTTTAATGCTACTAGTTTGAAATCTAGAGGGCCAAGAGGTTTTTTATCATCTTTTTGTGCCTTACAGCACCTACCACGGTTCACTGCACAGAGTAGGAACCTCTGAGAAGAATGACTGCTATGGAAATTAACAATTTAAAAGTTCTCTTTAAACACAAATATTGCCTCTCCCCACCCCCCTTTTCAAATTTGTAGTCCAAATGTAGATGGCTGGTTGTCTACAGGAAAAAGGGTAATTACTAGCAATATTTATGAATACTGAACGTGTTTAGTTAAACTTTTACTCACCTGTTTGAGGCATCCATTGGAACTTTGCAAATCTACAGTCTAAGTCGTTATAGACTATAAGGACTATAAGGACTTATATTTTAGACCATTATAATGTAGCATTTATTTGCCTAGTAGTTTCTATAGTCTAGGCACTGCTATAAATGCTTTATGTGACTACTTTATTCCTTACAACAACAGAATAAGGCAGATACTATTATTTCCATTTTACAGGTGAATAAACTGAGACACAGAAATTAAATTTGCCCAAGATCATGTACTAGTTAGTTGCAGGGCAGGGATTCAGACTCAGGTGGTCCCAACCTAAAGTCTGCACTTAACCATTTTACAATATTGTCTTGGTAGAATTTGCCCTTCATAAGTGTTCTTTTCATCTGGCCTTGATTTTATCTCTAGCATTACATCTCTTCATTTACACTTCACCCCTTCCTTCATATTAGTCAAAGTATAGCAACCTGATGTTTTAGTACAACCTTGGATTTCACTGCACATATTCCATTTGTTGCAGCTAAAAAGACTAAAAGAGCAGCAGACTAGCTGCTGGCCGCTCGGGCCCAGCCACTGAGGTGTGCTCTCAGTGGTCCGTAGTGCAGTCTTCAGGTTTTTTTTAATCTAGAAACCCCAGTTTTAGTAGTTTGCCCAAGTAAGTAAGTCTGTTAAGTGAGCCCTAATTCTTGCTAACTAATTTATAAGATACTGATTAGTAATTCTAGTTTAGTTTTTTAATTTATGATTAGAGATGGCAAGGTTGTGGGGGAGGGACTTTACAGAAACTAGAACACTTGTATCTGCAGGCCAGGACAATCTCCCATCCTCCCCAATCAGTGTTTCTCTAGGTCAGTTCAATCAAAAGGCTGTGTCAAGTGTTATGATGAGGAATTAGCCCTAAAAGATAGTAAAATGTAAAGAAAAAAATGGTGCAGCTCTAGAGAAGAAGAGAAAAGTAGATTAGTGGGAACAGTAAATAAAAATATAATCAAATACATTTAAGAGTTTAATATATAACAAAACATGCTATTTCAGTTTGAAGTGATACAAGTACAAGGATATCTGACCTAAACAAAAAGAATGTTTCATGGCCACATTCTCAAACCACAGCAGGATGGAACTGGCCTTAGGGCAACCAGAACCAGAGTCTGAACACCATCAGGCCTTACCACCTCTTGGTCAGGCAGCTCTAGACTTCCTTACAGCTTCAAGATCAAAACAAAAACTTCTCTACCGCCAACTCCAGGCAGAAAAATCAATAACCGGTATAGGTAATGTTGGGTAGTTAGTCAGGCTTGAGCGGCAGGAGCCAAGGCCCAGGTCTGTAACCATAGAAACTTCCCTTGAAGACTTTCCTTAAGGACCTCCCAGAAACACCTCCCTTTTAGGGTTATAAATTACCCCAAATCCTAGAGCACAAAGGCCATAAAAGCTGCTGGCTAAACCAGCCACAAACACATGCACAGAAAGTACTACCGCAACCTACCCACAACCTCAGCCTCATTATACCATCATCATAATATCATGACTATGTCCGGTATTTCATGAATCTAATTATAACACTGAATCCTGGGTAAGCACATGCGCAGTAGGCTAAGTGTTAGCAGCCAGCTGTCAGTCGAGGTGACCTCACATACGGATCATCTAGGACCTCCTATTGTGACCCAAATACAAACAAACCTTCCCACTTATGGGTTGTTACAGCTCTCTTCCCTGAAAACCCACTCCTCCCTTGGAGCGTACTGTCTTATCTCTTCACCTCCCAAAGTCCATAGGCTGCAAACTTCCTTAGCGTGGCCCGTCTCCTTCTAAAATGTACTTTTAATAAAACTTACTTTTTCTAAATCTGGCTGACCTGTAATTCTTTGCTGCATCAGCGGGGAAGAACCAAAGAAAAATGCTCATTGCACTTCTGTGTTGTCACACACACACACACTCCCCCATGCCACTGGGGCAACACGGGTTCAAAAATCACCCCAAACAGTAACACTAACATTTTAGTTAGTAACTGTGGAACTGAGGGATAACTCAGTGAATGGAGTTGGAACAAATTGGCTACCTCATGTTTAGTAAAATATTAAGCTGAATTTCTACCTATCTCTTTAAACCAAATTAAATTTTAGATAAATGAAAACATTTGAATGTGGAATTTTTGATAATGCCATCTGACTGCACTGAAGCATCAGGGAAGGTATAATGCTATACCTAAATGATTTTCCTTTGTGGTAAAATATATTTCTGTACGATCACACATAAAATTGTAAAAAACCCACAGGCAACAAATTATTCACTCTATACAAAGTATAGTAACACTGGTTTTACTCTATATAAATTTTGTAAGCTCTTTGAGAGTTATAAAAACACAGACTACTGCCAATCCTAGAAATGATGAAGCAATTCGACATTTTACTGGAATTTGTCAAAACCATTTGAAAGTGCAACAAAAATATTTTAATGCACTTAATAGTTTCAACATACTTAGCCTGATGTAACAAAAGACGTGGAATATTTTGGTCCTTTTTTCTTTTAGGAATAGTAAAGCATAAATACATGCTTTACTCATTTGAAACACAATGAGTAAAATGAAATGAAACACAATGGTAACAAAATGAAACACAATGTACAGAAGATAAATGCTTAAAGGCACTAGAGAGAAAGAAGTGGGAGGTGGAGAAAGAACTGGTGGAAGAGGAAGACCAGGAACTAGATGCTAAAAGGACAGGACAAAAAGGGAGAAGGGTTTTTGGGGGAGAGGAGAACATGCACCATGACATGAAGGTTCTCTACAAAGTGAAGGCCATAAGCCACACCATCTGTGCATTTGAGTTCTTAAAGCAGTGATGAGAAACTAAAAGAAGCAGCAGCAAATGGTTTGTGCTGAGCAATCTACTTTCTCATCTGGTGTCCCTTGTGATCAATGAAAGGCATTTGTGAAACACCTAACAGAGGTGTACACAACCATATGGAGATCAAGTTCATAACCTTGACTTTGTCAGCACTGTGATCTGTCTGTCTAAATTAACTCTTCCTGGGGAAAATACAAAATGTAGATCTGACCTTTGTCAAATATAAACCGGACACTAGTTAAACTGGTAAGGGAACGTTTATTCAGTAATAACCATTGCAATGGGAAGGAGGTCCATAGTGAACTGAACTCAACTCTGATTAGTGCAGAGGTGACGGATGTTTTAAAGGGAGGATGAAGGAACAAGTGAGGGCTCTCACAGAGATGGGGCTTGTTAATAGGTGCATATCTAGAGGAGAAGCAAACTTCTAGTCTGTTTATGGAGAGAGAGAGTGCTACAAGTTAGATCAAGAAGCCCACAGCCTTGGAGGGAGAGCAGGAGGTTTTTCCTGAATGTGTGCATTTCAAATAGAGGCCCTCAAACTCCTGAGAAGGCAGATCTACATCTTAAAGCAGGAGAGAAAGTATTTACAACTACAAGCTTTCTAAAGTAACTTCTCACAGAGGTGGGGAGGGGCTTCAGGAGCCTATGTGTCTATTACCACAAGGGCCCCTAACCTTTTTAGTCTCTTATGAGACTCTAATGCCTGATGATCTGAGGTGAAGCTGAGGCTGTAACGCTAGCGCTGGGGAACAGCTGCACATACAGGTGAAGCTTCCCTAGGCGGCCCTCCACTCAACTCCTGCTGTCGGGCCCGGTTCCTAACAGGCCACGGAGAGGTACTAGTCTGCAGCCCAGGGGGTTGGGGACCCCTGTATTACCAGGGTTGGGCTGGAACAAACAATATGTTCCTAGCACTTTTCCCAGGCAGACACTTTAATGCGGGCTGGGGTCATGCTAGGGGTACTGCCTTTGAGCTGTTAGAAACTATGTTAGTGTTTGTTCAAGTCTTTTAGTGGAGGTTGGGGAGAGAGTGGGTTAAATCATTTGTGCTAAGAGTCTTTTGTTTTTATAAGCCAAAGTTAAGGCCTGGTTAAAAAGAGGGCTCAGAGAAGGCTGTCTAAAGTTTGGTCAAGAAGAGAATCTTTGTCACTTTTCAGTATTTGTTTAAAATACACCACTTAGCTCACTTTTTAAAATGCCATTACTAAGACTGATATTTGATTTCTTTTTCTATATTATAAAACCTATTTATTGGTCTTTAATTTCAGTTCTTGGTTCTTTTTCTCAGCATGATCACGGGGAATAGGAAGAGAGTTTGGCATAAGTTATTAAGCTTTTAAGTTCATCTTGCAAGACTCCAGAAGGCTTTAGAAACTGGAACGACCTTGAAAAGCTGCCTCTACTCATCACTTGGGCCTGAGCAGGTGCAGTTCAGAATGACCTCAAGGGGGCTTGAACTTTTATAGGCACCTTAGTTGATCCGGCCTGTGCAGACATACTAAATCTAAAATAAATGTTAATGATGGTGGTATCTGTGCCACTCTGCTGGGGAAACTAACATGCAGAGAAATGAGGCTCTAACAGCTGCCAGTAATTGGGTCACTGCCTCCCCCTGTGCCCTGACTTCCTAGATTTATGCCAGCACCTACTATTGTTAATAGCTCTGCTGCCAAAAGATTCACCTTTGCCAAGATGTTGGGCTATAGGAACACGTGTTCTTGCTGGGGAAGCTGGAAGTCCTTGAGAGAAGCAGAAAAGGAAGATACAAATCCACAATTAGAAAAAGGTAAGAATGATGTGATGCCTCACTAAAAAGTACCACACGCAGAACAAACTCGGCAATGGCTGAGTCTGCCTTTCTGCTCCTGGAGGGCAGTGCATACTTCAGGCGGATGCTGGCTATGACCTGTTTTGTTATCTTTTCCTGCTAAATGAGCAGCTTCTAGCAGATGCTGCTGAAACTTCTTTCTTGTCATTTCAGCAGAGATTGAGTCTTTTCCATTACTTATTCCAAATACATAATTAGCATGTTACTGACTCATAATGGCTAGTGGTTTCATTCATAAATAGTGGTCGATTGGGTTCTTACATCTGATACACACCATGAAGCAGGCTAAAACCAAAGAATTCTACTCCAGATTTCTGCTCTTCAAGGGGAACTACAGTGATCTCTGTTGAATGAGAAGCTTAAATCCCACTCTTGGTAACACGTGCCCTGGCTGGTCTCTAGTAGGTTTGTTGACGAGTAGAGAGTTGTGTAGAAATGTGAGAGGTTAAGGAGTATGAAGTAAGTGTGGTAAACAAGAAACTTAGCAAGAAACGCTTGTTTAGATTCTTCTTGGCTGTCCCTTTGTCTTCAGAGCTGAGGATGCTCCTTTCCTCCTGGTACAGAAGGGCACCCCTTACTTCAGAGTTTTATGACCTGTTTCAGGAAGGGGTGGTCAGAGTGACCTTCCTGCTTCTGCTGTTTTCTCAAACTCTTTCAGCTTAAAACATTCAATATGCTAAAGTGCCATATTTTAGGGTAACATGTTCTGAACTCCATCAGGACCCACTTGGAACCCCAGAGTTGGTGTAATGATTATTTTAATGAAGATGTTTGAGATTCAACAGATGCAAAGTGAAGCCCTCTCAGAGCTTCCTTTATCTGACAAAACACAGAGAAATGAAGCCTTCATGAATCCCCTTATGGGTGGATCTGCTCCCAGGAGAGAGCCCAAGAGTAAGCCTACCGGATATGCCCCCTCCAGGGGCATCTCAGGCGGAAAGACCACTCACACCTGTGGGAACAGACATTACCACAAACTTTCTTGTCCCCTGTTTGCTCTAGTAAAAACCATTTGTCTTTCTGAAAGAAACCAATTTATTCTTCTAAAAGAAGCCTTTTCTCTCTATTCCTTTACTCTACTAAATTAGGTAGATAAGCCCCCAAATTCTACCCACCCCTTTGAGTTACTCATCACTGAGCACATTGCACACATGAACTAACCCTGTCTTTTCTCCTGTTAATCTTTTGTCAGTTAAATTTGCAGGCTCCCAGGTACTGAACCTAAGAGCGTAGAGGAAATGTTTTCTTCTTCAACCAACCAATGCGAGCCACTGGCAGGAGGTGGGGCGGCATCTCTGGCTGCATCTCCTCTAAGCTTCCAGCTTCTGCAAGACAGCCCCTCTGCAGTCTCAGCTCTTCTGGCAGCCTCCAGTAAGGTTAGTTCCCGTGGGCGATGGTGGTCCTGGCTCCTGGACTCCTGATACCACCTTCTCCCTGATCTCTCTAGCCCTGTGGGTAATAGCAGCTTTTCACTGTTGCTCTGTGTCCTTTGTTTGACTTTTCGACTCTTTCAACACTTTTGTAAAAAGTTCCCTACATAATATTCCCTCAACTGAGTTGTCTGGGATGGGCTCTGTGTTCCAAACCGCACACTCTCTGATAAGACAGATAGCCTCAGCTCGTCCTCCCCAGCACCATCGGGGCCTTTCCATCGCCAGCCAGCTTTAAGCTCTTCACAGGAACAGCACATCTACTGGTGTTTCGAGGACAGTAGGAATTCAAAAAGCATTGACTGGTTGGGAAGGGACAATTGAGCTGTTTGGCCACGGTATATGTCTGTAACTATAACAAAAGAATAATAAAAAGAAAGGAAAGATGGAATCCAGTTACAGCAAAATAAACAGGCCCAGCTTCTAGAATCTGAACAACTGCTGAAACTCTTACTCTCACCATACTGTAGAAACCAGAAGGGCTTCAGTTTAAGACAAATGTAGATCACCAGGTTGCTTCATACAACCCATACTTGAGAAAGTTGACACAAGTGGAGCCATTTTAAAATAGAACCAGATTCCAGAAGAACTGCCGTGCACATCTTGCTCCTTGAAATTTTGGACTGTTTGGGCTGGGCTTGACCTTTGGACCAGGTCAGATCAACATTGTCTTACAAACAACTGTTTGTGAAGTCAACAGGACTGATGATTGTGGACCTGACTATCTGAAGATAGAATCAGTAACCAATCATGTGTAGCCAAGAGTAGCTCAGCTTATCAACACCCAAAGAAATTCTTCCTTTCACATAATTATTTTTGCTCTTTTCATAAAAATTCTTTGCCTTCATCCTGTAATCAGAACACTATTTGGATTTCTGTCTGAATTCATGCTTCCATAACTGCAATTCTTTGATCCCAAATAAACACCTGTTGCCTCTCATTTGGCTTTTTATTTTTAGGTTAACATTTTCTATTGAGGATCAGCTGTGTGCTGCAGAGGATATAAGGGTGAATATGATAGGATCTGGTCCTTAAGAAACATGTAACTTAGCAGAGAGAAGGCGTCCCCATAAATAAATATAATATAGGTGACGAGGAGAGGAACTTCAGAGCAGAGGTGGAAGCAGAGTGCTGATACACACCATGAAGCGGGCTAAAACCAAAGAGATTAGAAGAGGATGTTAGGAGCACAAAGCGCTTCCACCTTCACCTCCCAGATCCATGTGGAAAGAAAGGAAAGCGTGAGAGCCTGTGAGTGCTGTGTGCCAGTAGCATGCCAAATTTCCCATCATGGCTTTGATGTCCTACATTAACAAACAATTTAGAAGCCATGCCTTCAGGCACAGCTAGATCCAGGACTCAGATTTTTCTCCCCAGGATACTGTCTCCTTTTATGATAATTCTGCTTCTCCCCGAATTCCTCCTATTCTCACTTAGGATCCCCCATGATGGTGGCCAGATGGCTGCCTGCAGGATCATATCCTCACTTTGAAGCAAAACCATCCAAAAAGAATTTTTCTTTCATCCTTTTCAGGATGGCTAGAAAGATGGATTGTAGTGATTGACAAAGGCTCGTATACAAGACAACCTCTGGAGCTGCAATGATTTGGGTCATTACCCCTCTCCCCACATCATAAGAACTGAGAAGGATAACCAAGGTGTTACCAAAAAATAAAAATAAATGAAAAGGAGACTGGCTGCTGGGCTGGTACAAACAGAGATGTCTTCCTGTTTGAGAGGACTGACTGAAAGCTCCTCTGAGAATAAGTATTCACTCCTGCACCAGCAAGCATCACTGCAGTGTACATCAGACAGGCGTGGCTCACGCAGTAAGAGCAGAAGGCTTATTGGCATCCCAGCCCAAAATCTGTTTGGGTTGTGTGATTTGATAATTTGTCTAGGCCAGTGCTTTTCAATGGAAGGCAATTTCCACCCCCACTCCACGGGGGTCATTTAATAATTAGTCTGGAGACATTATGTTAGGGACATTCCTATTGGCATCTAGTGGATAGAGGCCAGAGATGCTGCTAAATATCTGACAATGCACAGGAGAGCCCCCCCACCGTAAAGAATTACCTGGCCCCCAAAATGTTAATAGTGCCACGGTTAAAAAACCTAGGCAATCAGAAAAGAGTATATTTCTGCTATTTTGCCAAAAAGGAGAAACTGTAATATTTGCTCTATTACTTTTCCCCCTCATTATCTGACACAAATTGAGTTGATAAGTTACCCCACAGTTTGTGTAAGGTCAAATAAGAGGCTCAATTCTTCTTGTTAGACATAAGGAGAAAGACCCTCCCTTTCCCTTTTCTTTCAGAATCTCTTTCTCTGTCCTTTTCAAACACATTCAAGTCCTTTTAATGACAAACTAAGCCTCTTGCCAGCCTTGCAACTCCAGAATGTTTTTTTAAGGACCTGGGAGCCAGCTCTATGAAATGTAATCATCAAGGAACGGAGCATCCTATCCTGTTTCCTAGGAGGAAATGCTCCTAACTTCACCTATCCCATGACTTCAAATGGAAAACCCCAACAAATGTCACGGGTTGCATCCATTCAGCTATAAGTGAGTGAGATTTCCTTCTGTCTTTGACATCTCTTTAGCTGATTGCCTGACATATGCATCGCAGTCCAGTTTAATGCTTATTCAATAACAACATTGTTTTCTTTGTAGAGAGGTTTTCTGGGTCGTGAAGAGATTTGTTTTTAATTATATTCCCCCAACAGAAACCATTTTATTAGAGTGGTTAAAGTGCAAAATCTGTCAGAGATGTGGGCACACACATTTCTCCATGGTTTCCTAATAAAGTGTCTTGACACCAATTTATTTTTATTTTCCATTCATCTTGATTCAGTTCAAGATTAAGTTATCTGCTGTTTAAATGTTCTTATAACTTGTCCACCAAATTATAATAAACATTAGTATTGTTTTCAAATAACTTGTATGTGATCTTAAAATCAACTTTGTTTCAAAAGGAAATTTCACTGTTTCATATTCCTTTCCAAGAAATCATTCTATTCATTTCTTTTAAAATTTCTACTTTCCTATTAATAGGAGCTATGCTTAGTAAAATAATTCCCATAATTGAGCTCTATCTAGTAAAAAGTAGTGATTAGCTGGGTATTTTTTAGCAAAATAAAATGAGCTCTGTTTTCAGGTTTGAGAGGCAAACGTAGAATCTCTGCATATTGCAAAATCCCAGAGGAAGTGACTTTACCTTCTGCTGCCTATGTAACCATCCAGAGTGAGGAGTGCTGAGTGTTCAGTAAATGCCTAAAAAGCAATGTCAAATTTAGATTGAAGGAGAAAAGAAAAACCCAGCAAACGAGAGTGAACTTTTGTTTTTAAATAATGTTTATTGTAGAGGAAAGACATTTTTTATTTTAAAACTAATGTCACTGCTGAAATTTTAGAAAATAAAAAAAGCCTAAGAAAGAAAAGTTTAAAATGTTACCATCCAAGAATAACTCATGCTGACGCTTAGGTGAATATATTTCCTTCTTCCCTTGCAAACAAACACATTTTAACAATGTAATTGAATGTGTTGCCTATTAGTCCTACCAGGGAAGCTCTGAGGCACTGACAGGACCAGACATGGCAGATCAACAGTTAGAAGAAAACCCATTTGGTACAGCCCAGAAGGCCAAACCCTTTGGAGGGGCTGGAAAAAGTAGAGTTGAAGTCAAAAGGCCAGATTACGCCATGCATCTGCTCAGGCAGTGATAACTGCTCACACTTTATTGAAGAAAACAATGAAGTTCTGGTTGCTGGATTTGTCTTAAAGGTCGTATCGTTGTTGACATTCTTGGAGTCTGCTTTAAGGTTATCAAAGCAGCTCTCTTTTGGCCTTAGACAAAGGCCAAAGATCATAAATTTTTATGAAACTAACCTGGTAGTAATACATTTCCATAAAAGTATATTTATATTTTATATTAAAATATATATGAAAGTAAATTCCTCCCAAAAAAATACAGTAAAAGAAAAAAGAATTACTCAAATAATGTCTTTTTCACTGTCATAAAGAGACTGCATTGCTGTTATTATCCCCAAAAGATATCAAAGAGACTGTGCAAAGCAGCTTGTAAGGTTTTTACATTCTCTCGTCTGTGTTGATTGACCTCCAAAGTCAATTTCAAATAATGTGCTCAGCCTTAACTTAGGACCTTAGAGCTGAGTGGACCATCAGGCACAGAGCTCGTTTATACTCCTCGATCTTGCAAAAAAAAAATCCAAACTGCTCCCAGTATTATGCATTTCCTATTCCTATATATCAGGAAATAGCTTTACATTATTAGTATTGCTGGATATTTTTTAGCATTTTAATCGTGCACTTACAGGTATCAGAAAAGCTATTAATTTTTTTCCAGTGATCAATAGAAAAATGTACCTAAAATCAAGTAAATGCCTTCATCTTTATGGGGTGATTTTAGAAATTAGTATAATGTTCTTCCATTCTGGGAACATTACCGTTTAGAGGATTAATGGTAATTAGTGAAAACCATAATATAGTATATTTAATAAAAGATATTATTGATGTTATTCTATTTATTTATGTCTACTTTTTTGAATGAAACAAATGCTTTAAAATATCCATCAATTTGATGACGTAGATAAGTCTGCTGAGTAGATTGGGGCTCATCGTGGAGCCTGTGAAGACTCTGATTCTCTCCTCTGTGCACTACCCTCTACCCTCTGTCTGCTCCTCTTTCTCCTTGAGCTGGTGTATACCAGACAGTCTTCACTCTCCTCTTCTTCACTATAATTATAGGATCAAAATGTATCTTGCTGATTGTAAGTTCCAAATTCCCGCCCCCACATTACCTTTCCTCAAAGGTTTCCATGAACAGCCAATGAAACTCATATTTATCTACAAGTTCATAGCCAGGGCTCTAGCAAAGCTGGACCATGAATCAGAAAACCTAGACGTACACCTCAGATTTACTCATTTCTGTGTGAGCTTGAGGGTGTCACTTTGCCTCCCTGAACCTCAGTTTCCACACGTGTAAAATGGGGATCGCCACGCTGCCCTCTGTGAAGGTCATATTAGATTCTAAAAGCACTTTGTAAGAGAATAAATCTTCTCCATCGAGATCTTAGAAAATTCAGGTATTATTGAGGACATTTTATATTTATTGTATCATTTGATTCTAACAAGTCTATAAGATGTATATTCTTATTTTTGTTTTACAAAATGAGAAAA
Source organism: Pteropus medius (assembly GCF_902729225.1). Taxonomy (NCBI): domain Eukaryota; kingdom Metazoa; phylum Chordata; class Mammalia; order Chiroptera; family Pteropodidae; genus Pteropus; species Pteropus medius. Next base: position 29,833,213 of record NW_024351730.1, on the reverse strand, counting down.
ATGGGAACTTAAAATGCTTAAGTATCTTATTCAAAGCTACAAAGTACCAGTACCAAGGCTGAGATTAAAACCTGTGCTTAGTTCTGAAGCCCACCCTCAAGTAACAGTCAGAGCTCTTGATTACAGGGAACAGAGACTGACACTGACAATTATAACAAAAGGATAGTGGAGGTTAACAATATTGGCCTGAGTCTCAGACTTGGAAAATCATCTGGAACCAAGGCAGCTCCAGGGAACAAAAAAGGAAATATATAAAGTCATCTTTTAGCCATGACAGTTGGGAGGTACACTGTGACACCAGGCACTGCTGCCTTCTCAAGAGAACATCGCTGCAGTTGCCAAGAACAAACCACTTGTTCCAAACTCAAAGTCCCAGGGGAGCATCAGATTGAGGGAGCCTGGGACATATGACCTGGCCCTGGTCGTGAAGGGGTGGGAGAGAGGCATCCTGCCATTTCCTCGTCCACCGTAAGAGGGAGGGCACTGTGACCTGTCAGGCAGGGACTCCCAGTTTTACACACACATGCACCCCACGCACGCACATTCTCTTTTCTTCCTCCCTTCCTCATATGGTTTCTCTCTTGTCCAAGGATAATTCTTTTACCTCTTTTTGAAACAGATATCTTCTCACTTTCTCTTTCTCACCTCTAATTTCAGCCTCTCCATTCTACTTGTTTTCAATCCCCATGCAAAGCATTTCAAATCTCTCCAGTCCTCACAAGAGAGACTCACAAAATGGAGCTTCTGAGCTCCGCCATAACATGATCACCAACCTTGAATGGTCCTAGTCACACTGCATTTCTCTGATCAACTCCCTCTTCCACTCATCAGAACAGCTATTTCAAACCTCCACCTTGCCCTCCGGGATGAAGAGAAAAGTCTATCTTACCTGTCTCAGATGCAAAGGGCCAATAATTTCACAAGCCTCAACCACTAGAAGTCAAGCAAAATGGAGTCTGAACCCTGGGGGACAGCAGAGGACACCAGAGCAAGGAGGGAAGTAGATTTGCAAATGACTGCCCTAAGCCGCCTCCTGACAGACTGAGGGATGACCCAGCTGAAAACGTAAAGAGATATTATGCAGCTCTTTCTGGAAATGCTCTGAACCTCTATAGGTCTTACAAAGCAACAGTTATGTAAAAATACAACTGTAAAAGAAGACCTTATCACATATCAAAGGAAGAAAGGAAGGCACATTCAGAAAGTTATGTTGAAATAGTTAAAAATTTAGAAAAATAACTGTTTAGGTTCTCACTTGAATAATATCAAATTATGTTCAAGATTCTTTGAACATATGTAAATAAAAAGGACAAAAAATAAGAAACTATAATTGAAGAATTGAAGGGAAGGCAGGCATATTTGACTATATAAAAAAAGTTTAACTCCTAGGTATTTTATTCTTTTTGTTGCAATTGCAAAAGGAGTTATTTTTTCCACTTCTTTTTCTGACACTTTGTTATTTGAGTACAGGAACGCTATGGATTTTTGAACATTGATTTTGTATCCAGAGACTTTACTGTATTATCTTATTGTTTCTAGTAGTGTTCTTGTGAAGTCTTTAGGATTTTCTATATAGAGAATCATGTCATCCGCAAATAGTGACAGTTTGATGTCTTCGTTTCCTATCTGGATGCCTTTTATATCTTTCTCTTGCCTGATTGCACTTACTAGGACCTCCAATGTTATATTGAATAACAGTGGCGATAGTAGACACCTTTGCCTTGTTCCTGATCTTAGAGGGAAGGTTTTTAGTTTTTCACCATTAAGTATAATGTTGATTGAAGGCTTGTCATATATGGCCTTTATTATGTTATGTTACTTTCTTTCTATACCGATTTTAAGTGTTTTGATCCTAAATCGGTGCTGTATCTTGTCAAAGGCTTTTTCTGCATCTATTGATATGATCATATGATTATTATTTTTTAATTCGTTTATGTGCTGTATCACATGAATCAATTTGCATATGTTGAACCATCCCTGTGCCCCTGGGATGAAGCCTACCTGATCATGGTGTATAATCTTTTTAATATATTGCTGTATTCGGTTCGCTAGTATCTTATTTAGGATTTTTGCATGTGTGTTCATGAGAGATACTGGTGTGTAGTTTTCTTTTTTTGTGTTATCTTTACCAGGTTTTGGTATCAAGGTAACACTGGCCTCATTAAATGAGTTGGGAAGTATTGCTTCCTCTTTGATTTTTTGGAAGAGTTTGAGAATAGAAATTAAATCTTCTTTGAATGTTTGGTACAATTCACTGCTAAAGCCATCTGGTCCTGGACTTTTACATTTTGGTAGGTTTTTGATGAATGTTTCAATTTCCATACTACTGAATGGTCAATTTAGATTTTCCAGTTCTTCTCGATTCAGTCTAGGAAGGTTGTATTTTTCTAAATACTGGTACATTTCTTCTAGGTTATTCAGTTTGGTGTTATATACTTCTTCATAATATTCTTGTATGATCTTTATATTTCTGCAGTGTCTGTCATAATTTCCCCCTCTTCCATCCTTGATTTTGTTTGTTTGTGTCCTTTCTCTTTTTTGTTTAGTGAGTCTAGCCAGGGGTTTGTCGATTTTATTAACTTTCTCAAAGAACCAACTCTTTGTTGCATTTATTTTTTCAATTCTTTTTTTGTTTTCAATTTCATTTATTTCTGCTCTAATTTTGATGATTTCTTTTCTTCTGATTCTAGTCTTCATTTGTTCTTCCTTTTCTAGTTTTTTAAGATGAAGCGTTAGGTTGTTTATTTGGGTTTGTTCTTGTTTTTGGAGGTAGGCCTGTAATGATATGAACTTTCCTCTTATTACTGCTTTTGCCATGTTCCGAAAGTTTTGATATGTCGTACTATCATTATCATTCGTTTGTATGTATCACTTGATCTCTCTTTTTATTTCTTCTCTGACCCAGTTATTCTTCAGTAGTATGTTGTTTAATCTCCATGTATTTGTGGTTCTTTTTGCTTTCTTTTTACAGTTGATCTCTAGTTTCAAGGCATTATGATCAGAGAATATGGTTGGTATGATTTCCACCCTCTTATATTTGTTGAGGCTGTCTCTGTGTCCCAGTATGTGGTCAGTCCTTGAGAATGTTTCACGTGTACTAGAGAAGAATGTATAAGCAGCTGTTTTGGGATGGAAGGCTCTATAAATGTCAGTTATGTCCAGTTGGTCTAATGTATCATTTAAGGATGTTATTTCTTTATTGATTTTCTGTTTCGATGACCTATCCATATCTGACAGTAGGGTATTTATGACCCGTACTATTGTAGTGTTTTGGTATGTTTCTCCCTTTAGTTTTGTTAGTAATTACTTTACATATTTCGGGGCTCCCTGATTAGAAGCATAGATATTAAGAAGTGTTATGTCTTCTTGGTGCATGATTCCCTTTATCATTATGAAGTGTCCCTCAGTATCTTTCTTTACCTTTCTGATTTCGAAGTCTGTTTCATCCGATATTAGTACCGCTACTCCCACTTTTCTCTGAATGCCATTTGCTTGAAACATCATTTTCCACCCTTTCACTTTGAGTCTGTATTTGTCTTTGGAACTGAGATGTGTCTCCTGGAGGCAGCATATGGTTGGGTTTTGTTTTTTGATCCAATCTGCAACTCTGCCTTTTTATTGGTGAGTTCAGTCCATTTACATTTAAGGTGATTATTGAAATAGGAGGTCTTCTTATAGACATTTTATCTTTTGTGTTCTGGTAGCTCGGTGTTTCCATTGCTTCCTTGTCCTTGTGTTTCTGTTTTCTTTATTTTGGTTGGCTTTTGTGAGTTTTCCCTCTGGTCCTTCTAGTTTTATGTTATATACTTCAGTTTTATATCTTTGACCTGTGGTTACCATTACGAACATGAAAAGGATAGTTGTATATATACAGTTGTCCTTTTTTCTGCGCATGTCTTATCTCCATTCTCTTTTGCGAATCTGAATCTTTGAATCTTCCCCTTTTCAGTCATTGTTGTCTCAATTTGTCCCTATGTATGCTGAACATTCATTACTCTCTTGCTACAGCAATTCTCTTCTTAACATTTAAGCTTATAACATCCTGTTCTTAGTAAGGGTTGCACCCCTCTGCTTCTATCAGTCTACTAGTCACCTTACTCCTAATTATGTGTATGTATATATATATATATATATATATATATATTTATATATATATATATATATATATATATATTTTTTTTTTTTTTGGTCATTTTGTTTTAGGTGAGCTGACCCCTTTCAGTATTTCCTGTAGTTCAGGCCTCGTAGTGGAGAATTCCCTCAATTTTTGTATGTCTGGAAAGGTCTTTATTTCTCCTTCATATCTAAAGGAGAGCTTAGCTAGATACATTTTTCTTGGCTGGGAGTTCCTTCCATTTAATAGTTTGAATACCGAATTCCACTCCTTGTTAGCTTGTAAGGTCTGTGCTGAGAAGTCTGAGGATAATCTAATGGATTTTCCTTTATAAGTTACCATTTTCTTCTCCCTGGCTGCCCTGAGAATTCTGTCTTTGTCATTATTTTGATAATTTTAATAAAATGTGTCTTGGTGAAGGCCTTTTTTGGTTGAGATAATTGATTGTTCTCTTGACTTCTTGAATTCCAAACTCCAGCTTATTCCTTAGATTTGGGAAATTCTTGTCAACTGTTTGTTGAAAATGCTTTCTGGTCCCTGTTCCTTTTCCTCCCCTTCGAGAATTCTCATTATTCTTATGTTTCCTTCCCTGATAGTATCAGCTAGTTCTTGTCTTTCTCTTTCATCATTTTTCTTTCTTCAGTTTCTCTCTTCTTTCCAATTTATTTCTAGATTTCTGTCTTCGATATCACTGATCCTTTCCTCCATTTGGTCGACTCTATTTCCAAAGCTTGCTATTTCATTTTTCAACTCTTGCAGTGTGTTCTTTATCTCCAGAGGGTCTATTCGGTTCTTTTTGAGGGTTTCAATTTCCTTGCTAAAGAACTCATCCTTCTCATCTAGGTGTTTTTTCAATTCCTGAAATTGTTGATATGACTCATTTCGGAACTCACTGAGTTTTTTCAGAAGTACCATCTTGAATTCTCTGTCACTTAAATCGCATATTTCTATGTCTGTCAGCTCATTTTCTGGATATTGTTCTCTTTCTTTGTGAGACCTTGTCACCTTGGTTGTTCGTGGTGTTTAATTCTCCACCTGGGCATTAATGGAAGTGTATTCTGACTTTTTTTCCAGGTGTTTTTCTCTTGGTTTCCAGTAGGTGGCGTCTAAGCCTCTTGGATCTCTGCTTTATATAAAGATCTCTGCTTTATATAGAAGTTTAATCACATTCGCTATCCTCAGTCTTATTTCTTGTCAGTGTTAGTGAGAGTTTTGGTAGCATTTGTTCAGATTCCCCGCAGGCTCCATAGTGTTTGGTCTCGAAGGTATGGGGGGAGGGGCCTGCTGGGTTGGGAGTTGGGAGCTGCAGCTCAGCCCAGGTTTTGCAACCGCGGTTGGTAAAAATCAACTATTGTTTCTCTGCTGTCCCGGCTTTTCTGCTTTCTGCCCTGATGACTGGGCACTGCCGCTGGCTTGGTGGGGTTCACAACTCTCCGAGGCAGTGCTGTTCATGGAAGTCACCGCAGCTTATTCCCTCCCCCTCCTCCTACAGGGAGCTCCTGCTGTGAGAAGCAGTGTCTTTATTTCTCCCAGTCCACCACCTGACACCCGGGGGTCTGACCTGTGGTAGCTCTTATGCGCAGATCCCACGCTCAGACGTGTTGGTGTGCAGTTTGGGTGTTTTTTGTTGAGTTTTAGATGTTCAGCTTATTGTTGTTTCAAGGGGAGAGATCTGGGGACGTCTCTCACTCCACCATGTTTCTGATGTCACTAAAAGTTTAACTCCTGTATGTAAAAATAAAATTAAATTTGGAAAAAAAATGTATTTGGTATAGAAAAATGCTGAAAGCACAAGTTTAGTTTGCAAAGAACATTGTTATGGACTCCCCCTAAATTCACATGTTGAAGTCCTCAGTACCTCAGAATGTGACTGTGTTTGGAGACGGGGAGTTTAAAAGGTAATTAAGTTAAAATGGGGTCATTAGGATGGGCCCTAATCCAATATGACTCATGTCCCTGTAAGAGAAGATTAGGACACAGAATGAAGACCATCTGAAGACACAGGGAGAAGACAGCCATCTATAAGCCAAGGAGAGAGGCCACAATAGAAACCAACACCACCAACACCTTGATCTCAAACTTCTAGCCTTCGGAACTGTGAGAAAATACATTTCTGTTGTTCAAGCCACCCAGTCTGTGGCACTTTGTTATGGCAGCCCTAGCGAACTAATATATACAGGTACAGGTCTTTTACAGAAGAGAATACAATTAATAAACAAATAAAAGTGCTCAAAGCCAGAAGGGACATTCTCACAAAAGAGATGACTTTTGAGCTTGCTGAAAAAAATGAAGGAAAATGTTAATATCCAATGATTTTGTAATCAATATTCAGAGTTGGTTTTCTTGTTTTTAAAGAAAAGTACTTCATATTTTGCCAAAAATGAGTAAATTTGAAACAACACACTTTTTATAATTTTGTATCGAAGAAATACACACAGACAACATACTAATTTAAGCCTTGTTCAAATATAAATGTGTGTCAGATCTAGAAGCTACCTGTATTCCTTTGATAAGGCTTTGTGGTGAGCTAATCTTAAAGTAAGATATTAAGTGCGTTGAATCTGTTCGTATTGCACAGAGGTGAATATGGTAGACAGCCACATAACTACACAGTGATTACTTTCTAGGGCGCCATCGAAAGCTGCAAAGGTGGAAAAACCAAAAACCACGCTTTGCGGGAACCCAGGTGTCCTATTCAGTGCTTCTCTGCTAGATCGGACTCTAGGGAAGGTGGTCTGTCTAGACCAGTTAGCTGATCCTGGTGATCAAACCCCATCTCCCCCAGAGCTCCAATTCCAGAGAAAAGGGAGGAAGGGAACTTACATATTTTGACATTCTCTCTTTATGTGTTGGGCATTCCTCTAGAGGCAAGAGACCAATCTTATTCAACTTGTATCCCCCAATATTGGCACAAACTATTATATGCTTATTAACTGTCTGTTAAAAGACCTGAATTGAGGAGTATATGGGACACTATTAAGGGTCCAAATATCCATCTGATCGGCATACCTGAAGAAAACCAAGATGCTGAGCAGCTGTTTGAAGTAATAATGATGGAAAACTTCCCTCACCTGGTGAAGGAAATGGACATAAAATCTCAGGAAGCTCAGGAATCCAAAAACCAGGGATCCAAAGGAGCCCACACCAAGACACATCATAATTAAAATGTCAAAGGTTAAATATAAAGAAAAAAATATTAAAAGCAGCAAGAGATAAAACAAATAGTTACTTATAAGGAAACACATGACATACAGAGAACAAGATAACAATGAGGAGTTCTGTGATCTCATGCTCTGGTGTTCTTGTGCTCTGGTACTGGAGGCTGTGCTTTTGAAGGGTGGGAAAAGAAAATTACTCTGACATTTCAAAGGTATGTTATCCTAGATGCATAAGAACAATGGACAGAGCTCACTTAAGGTAAAGATCGACATCTGATAAGAAAGCTACAGGCCTGGGATGTGACTACCACTATGACCTGTCCAGTTAGGACTTTGTGATCAGACCATCCTGTGTGGTTACTTGGTCCCTGAGCTTGTTAGGCCTGCCATATGGCCCCCTGAGCTAGTCGGGTTTATTGCATAGCCACTTTTTCATTTGCAAACCAACAGTTCCACTCCTGGCTATTTATCCTAGAGAAATGAAAGTACATATCCATAAGAAAACTGAAATAGAATGTTCTTAGCAGCTTTATTCATAATAGCCCCAAATTGGCAACAAACTAAAATGCCCATTGTTAGGAAAATAGATAAACGAGGTGTAGTGTATTCAAAAAATGAAAATTAGAGAGAAAACAAAGAGAATGAACTTTGATATATAAAATAGCCTGAATTAATTTCATAAACATTAAGCTGAGTAAAAGGAGCATTACACAAGATTATGAAATGTGTGGTTCTATTTTTATTTTATTTTTTTAATTTTTATTTTTAAATGAGGCTAAACTAATATGTGATGAATAAAGTCAGAATAGTGATTGCCCTCTGGGATGGAAGCAGGGTTTTACTGGGAAAAAGTTGGAAGGAACTTTCTGGAGTGATAGAGGTTTGAGTTCATGCATTTGTCAAAACTCACTCAATGTTACACTTAAGATTTGTGCATTTTACTTGTTAAAAAAATTCAACTGAATAAATTTTAAAGATTTTATTGGCTTTATTCAACAATTAATGAATTGGGCAGCATATTGTCTAGCAGACAGAAAGGAGATCTGAGGAGCTGCATTGAATGAGACTTTTATAAGTAGAAGGGAGTTGGAACAAGAAAGACATACAAGGCAAAAAGGTAGGTTGGTTATTGCAATATCACTTTCCTTTAGGGAACAACAGGGGCTGTCAGGCAGATTACCTCACTAGTGCTGGTCAGGCAATTCCTGATAGACTGGTTTAAGATCCCATTTCTGGGAGAGCTGAAACTATAAGTATAGGTTTAATATTACCTAAAGCATTATACAGATGTAATGCAATCCCCATAAAAATCCCATCAGCATTTTTTAAAGAAATAGAACAAAAAATCATCAGATGTGTATGGAAGCACAAAGGACCCCAAATTGCCAAAGCCATCATGAGAAAAAAGAACGAGGCTAGAGGCTTCACTCTGCGCAACTTCATGTTATACTACAAAGCGAGAGTAATCAAAATGGCATGATATTGGCAGCAAAACAGACACATGGACCAGTGGAACAGAAACGAGAGTCCAGAAGTAAACCCATAATTATATGAGCAAATAATCATCAACAAAAAAGCCAAAAACATACAGTGGAGAAAGGAAAGCCTCTTCAATAAATGGTGCTGGAAAAACTGGAAAGCCACCTGCAAAAGAATGAAACTAGACTGTTGTCTATCACCACACATCAAAATTAAATGAAAATGGATTAAAGACCTGAATATAAGACCTGAAACAATAAAATATATAGAAGAAAACATAAGAATTAAACTCAAAGACCTCGGACTTAAAAAGGATTTTACGAATTTGACCTCAAGGGAAAGGGAGGTAAAAGCAAAAATAAATGAATGAGACTACATCAAACTAAAAAGCTTCTGTTCAGCAAAAGAAACTGTCAACCAGGTAAAGAGACAACCATCCAAATGGGAAAATATATTTGCAAACAACACCTCTGATAAGGGCCTAATATCCAAAATATACAAAGAACTCATACGACTCAATAACAACAAAAAACAAACTATCCAATCAAAAATCAGGCAGAGGATCTGATCAGACACTTCTCCCTAGAGGACATACAAATGGCCAACAAATATGTGAAAAGATACTCAACATCACTAGCTATTAGGGAAATGCAAATCAAAACCACAATGAGATACCATCTCACCTGTTAGAACAGCTATAATCAACAGGACAAGTAATAACAAATGTTGGAGAGGATGAGGAGAAAAAGGAACCCTCATACACTGCTGTTGGGACTGCAAATTGGTACAGTCACTATGGAAAACAGTATGGAGGTTACTCAAAAACTAAGAATTGATCTACCATATGATCCAGCAATCCCTCTACTCCAAAGTCTTGAAAACTCATATCCATAAAGATATTTGCACACCAATGTTCACAGCAGCATTATTCACGGTGGTCAGGACATGGAAGCAACTGAAGTGTCCTACAATAGATGATTGGCTAAAGAAGCTGTGGTACATATATACAATGGAATATTACTCAGCCATAAGAAGAGATGAAATTCTGCCATTTGCGACAACATGGATGAACCTCGAGATAATCGTGCTAAGTGAAATAAGCCAGACAGAAAAAGTTGAAAATCACATGATATCACTTATATGTGAGATATAAACCTAAAAGCAACAAATGAACAGGACAAACAGAGACTCATGGACATTGACAACGGACTAGTGGTTACCAGAGGGTTGGGGGTGAGGGAGGAGAGGGCAGGTAGACAGGGTAAAGGGGGTTAAATATAGGCGGGTAGAGGGAGGGTGAAGTGGGTAAAGGGGATCAAATATATGGTAGCTGAAAGAAACTGGACTTTGGGTGGTAATCACACAATAGAATATATAAATGTCAAATCAGAGTGTACACCTGAAAATTATATAATTGTATTAACCAATGTTATCCCAATAAACTTAATAAAAAAAAGTCTTGGTTTGGTGATGTGGAGCTTAGCATAAGCAATTCCATTTGGGTCCCGTTGTCTTGTTTTTAACACTCTATATGCAAATTTTACCTAAAAACTAAATACCATAAGCAAATATTGAACTATATGTAGTAAAATCTTGAAATCTTTTAAGTGTAAAGTATTCTGTCTGCAGCTTATATTGCAATATTGAAAAAATAAGATGCTGGGCAAAGAATTTAAATAGACATTTAAATAAATGCTTACTTTCCAAAGAAAATATACTAGTGGCCAATGAGGACATGAAAACATGTTCAGTATCATTTGTCATAAGGAAAATGCAAATCAAAAACCACAAAAAATTATCACTTCGCACCTATTAGAATGGCTATAATCAAAAAGATAAACAATAACAAGTCTTTGTAAGAATGTGGAAAAATTGGAACCCACATATATTGCTAGTGGGAATGTAATATGGTAGTCACCATGGAAAACAGTTTGGCAATTCTTCAAAACATTAAACATAGACTTATCATATGACTCAGCATCTTCACTCTTAAGGTATATACTCAAGAGAATTGAAAACATATGTCCACATAAAAATTTGTGCATAAATGTCCACAGGAGCATTATACATGAAAGACAAAAATGGAAATAACACAAATGTCTGTCAACCAATAAGTGGACAAATACAAGTGATATATCCATACAATGGAATATTATTCAGTCACAAAAAGGAATAAAGTACTGATTCACCTATAACATGAATGAATCTTGAAAACATTGTGCTAAGTGAAAGAAGCCAGACACAAAAGGCCACATACTGTCTGATTCCTTTTGTTTGAAATGTTTAGAATAGGCAATTCTATAGTTGTAGAAAGTAGATAGCAATGTAGAGTGACTGCTTAATGGGTATAAGATTTCTTCTGAGAGTCACAAAAATGTTCTGGAATTAGTGGTAATGGTTGCACAACCTTGTGAATATGCCAAAAACTACTGAATTGTACGCTTTAGAAGTGTGAACTTATGAGACTTGTATCTTAATTAAAAAATACGATGACTCAGTGGATGGGATGGAGGGATGGTTGGATGGAAAGACACATGTTAAAACGCAGCAAAATGTTAATTGTAGAATTTAGGTGGTGGTTATATGGGTGTTCATTGCATAATTCCATCAACTCTTCTGTATATTTACAACTTTTGTAATAAAGTGATAGAAAAATAATGAATAATTAACACAACTTTTAAGGTATTCTACCAACATACATCAAAGACTTTTTTTAAAAGATAAAAGCAAAAATAAATAGATGATAGGTGATAGATAGATAGATAGATAGATAGATAGACAGACAGACAGACAGATAGATAGATAGGTAGAAGATAATAGGTAATAGATAGATGATAGGTAGATGCCAGCAAGTCTACATCAGCAACCTAATCGAAGGAAATAATCGTATCTTAGTTAGAAAAAAAAAATGTATATGGAAAGAAGTTTCCTAAAGTGGTGTTTATCATACCAAAACATTTGGAAATACACTAAATAAACACTGTGATAGAAATGAATATCAAAGCACAAAGTGAGGTGTGTGATAGTGTAAAACTTCAAAAATATTTTCTATAACAACTTTTTATATTGAACCCATTCCACAGGAGGGGTGGACATAATCTCAATTAAGAATTTTCCCTCTTCTAGAGCCTTATAGCTGGGTTTTGGGGCACCTACACAGTGCCAAGGTGTGGTGTATACAGAAAGCAGGCAAGTGATGGGCGGGACTACTCTTCCAGGCATTTGTCTATCCTGGTGTCAGCTAGAACATCTATTGACCCATCTGATCCTTAATCTTCAGAAAACTCTTTCTGCCAATTGCAACTTCATCACTATTTTGAAATACTATGAAAAAATTGCAATTTTATCTAAAACTTCATTCACATTTTCACAGGAAATTTCACAAGAAATTTCAACATGATCTTTATCATGAAAGAAAGAAAATTGCTGTGAGATTCTTTTAAAACAATTACAATTGTTAAAAAAATATTAATTGTTTATTACCTGCTTGTATGAGCAAAGATTTTTTTATCAAGAATTTGAAGAGATCATCATTTAAAGTTTTTATCAAAATGGTGGCCAGTCATTTCAAGTACAATACTGGATATTAAAAAGTTTTGTTTGTGGAATCGAGCTCGTTTTTTGTTAAGAAAATGGAAGAGACAGTATTTAGAAGTAATGTACAAATCGAATATTTAGCAAACACTTGCTCTCTATTTTATTTTTCTCCCCATAATCATATAATATACAAAATGGGTGATTTTTACCAAGTGTATATAGATTTCCTCCAAAGCACTAGTTTCCCCCCGAGTGTCCTACAAATGCTGTAATTTTCTATGTATGTCAAGATGTGTACAAGTTTGGGAAATCCCTATGGCTAAATGTTACCTCTGAAGCACCTCACATAATCTCCTTAATAGGTTTAGGTTTAGTCTTTTGGAAATGAAAGCTTTCTTTGTTTTGTTTTGTTTGATTTCTGCCTTGTCACATCACTCCCCTGAGGCAATGAGCCTGGCTGGCTACTCATGCAAAGGGAAGACTAGAAAGAGAAAAAGAACATAAAAGGTTGGTAAAAGGGTATATAAACTTTCAGGAATTAGATGAGAAAGGTCTGAAGCTATAATGTAAAACATGGTGACTATCGTTGATAACACTATATTATATAATTGAAATTTGCTTAGAGAGCGCAACTTAAATGTTCTCACACACATACACACAAGAGAAATATGTGAGGTGATAGACGTGTTAATTAACTAGATGGGGGAAATCCTTTCACAACGTATATATATTTCGAATCATCATGATGTATATTTTAAATACCTTACAATTTTACTTGTCAATTATACCTCCATAAAACAGAAATTTAAAAAAATTTGAAAGACAAAAAGTAATATCTGTAAATCGACAGTTCTTAAAATGTGGTCTATAGTCCATGAAGGGACCCGGATACCCTTTCAAGGGCGTTTACAAAGTCAAAACTCTTTTCATAATAATACCAAGTTTTTATTTGCTCTTTTCATTTTCATTCTCTCATGAGAGTACAGTACAGTTTTCCAGAAGCTACCAATGTAATGTTGTAACAGATTGACTACAGAAGTTGATATGAGAATCCAGCTGTCTTCTATCAAGCCAGACGTGAAAGGGATTTGCAGAAATGGAAAACAATGCCACCCTTCTCGCTGATTTTCTTGTTTTAGAAAATAATTATTTTTCATTAAAATGTTATTTATATTAATATGAAATATGTTTATTGTAGTTCTTTTAATTAAATTAATAAATATTTTTAATTTCCCAGTTTTAACATCTAGTACATTAAATATCACAGCTATAATCCACAAAAAAATTCTTTGGGATACCAATAATTTTTTATAGTGTAGAGGGGTCCCAACACCAAAACCTTTGAGAACCACTGCCAAAGTTTTATTCTGCCCCACATCTAACATGGCAAAAAACTGTGCGGCCATTGAAATGAAGCATGAAAACATACTTATTGATATGTTCAACAATTAATGAATTGAGCAGCATCTTATCAGATAGAAAAATTGTTAAGTGGGTGTGGTGTGATCCCACATTTAATTAAAATAAATGTGTGTACCCATAAAATGTATAAAAGCATACATACTAATTAATGCTAATTATTTTTACTTTGTAAGATTATAGAGATATTTATGTTCTTCTCTATCCTTTTTCTGTATATAATAATTAAAATATTTTTTATAATGGTAAAAAACACACAACACAAAAGTCACCATCTCAACCATCTCCAAGTGTGCAGTCCGGTAATGCTCAATATTCATATTACTGTGAACCAGATCTCCAGAAGGTTTTTATCATGCAAATCTGAAACTCTATACCCATTAAACAACAACTCCCCATTTTTTGTCCCCACAGCCCTGACAACTACCATTCTACTTCATGTCTCTATGACTTTGACTCATCTAGGAACCTCATATGAGTGGAATTATATAGTATTTGGTGGTTCTTGTGTGTGTGTGTGTGTACTATGCAGTGTGTACGTATGCAGTGTGTGTGTGTGTGTGTGTGTGTGTGTGTGTGTGTGACTGACTTATTTCACTTAGCAGAATATCCTCAAGGTTTATCTATGTTATAGCACATGACAGGATTTCCTTCCTTTTCAAGACTCAATAATATTTCATTATATGTATAGATCGCAGTTATTTATATATTTATCCGTCGCACATTTGAGTTGCTTCTAGGTATATTAATTTAAAAAAATGAATTTACTTTATAAACAGAAAAAAAAATAAAGCTTTTTCCATTTTGGAAAAAGACTACACACACTCCCTGGCAAAGGTAACAAAGAGAAGTACCAAGGTCTTTAACTTAAGTTGATCAGCCTGTTGTGCAGGACTCTGGGGAAGTTAATCGACTAGGATGGGAAAAAAAAGATTGTCCCTAATCCTAACATCCATGAGGAAGAAATAAGGATTTTGGCTGCTTTTCTGCACATAAAATCTAGAAATCTACCCAGAATATGCAATTTATTCTAGTTGACCCTTTCACTCTGAATATTGGCGTCTCCGCTACTGGCTAGCTCATCGTCCTCTCTCCTCTCTGATTTAGTACAAGGAAGCTCATCCAGACAGTCTCTGACTTTCACATATGCTGCATGTGTATGGGCAAGGAGTCTGAACGTTTACCATAATGTAAGGAGATTCTGTCCCCAGAGAGATAAAACCATTATAAATCCCTAATTGCATCTTGCCTTTTGGATAATTTGACGGTGTTTCTAGCATTCTTTTTTAATGGCCATACAAACCTCTTAAAAACTTTTTTTTTATTATGGACAATTTCAAATATATACAAAAGTAGATAGAATAGCATAATGTACCTCTACTTCATGTATCTTTTGCTGTGTAACGTACCACTCTAAATTTTGTGATACGAATCAAGAACTATTTTACTATGTTCACGGATTCTGAAGGTGAGGAATTTGGATGGCGAACAGTGGAGATGGCTTGTTTCAACTCCACAGTGTCTGGGGCTGGTGTGATTTGAGTCATTGGGGCTGGAGTCATCTGCAGATTTCTTCACTCACACGTCTGCTCTAGGGCTGGGATGACTTGAAGGCTGAACTTAACTAAGGTTGTTGACTAAAGCATCTGATACACATGGCCTCTCCTTCTGACTTGTGCTTCTCATAATATGACAGCTGGTTTCCCAGAGAGAGCATCTTGAGAGGAAGTATCTGGAGAACAAGTATACCAATAGATTCAGGTGGGAGCTGCATAGCTTTTTATGACCTAGCTTCAAAAGTCACATTGTGTCATTTGTTATGCCATAGGCTTATAAAAGCCTACCCAATATTCAAGGGGATGTGACACAGATTTCCACCTTTCTAGGGAAGGATAGAAAGGTCAAATGAAGTAAGTTGCAAATGAAGTAAGTTAATGAGACCCATGTTTCTAATTAATAGTATTTTACATTTTCTATTCATTTTGTGAAATAATAAAAAAAAATCCAATGCAACATTTAAGTAATTATACAATCACTCTTGAACCAACTATTCAATAAAAGTTGTAGAAGCAACTGCCAGCTCGTTACCCACTCCAACATTACTCAGGCCACAATCTGGAAGCAATCAGTGGCTCTTACAAGGTCTTAGTCACCAACACTAAATAGGTTCCACCAACAAGGACTGTCTCCTACACAGCCCACTTTCCTTATTAACATCGTATCTGAAGTCAACAAAGCAGAGAATACTTTCACTCTACTTCATAGCACTTATTTCTTCCAAGAGCTCAAAACTATTTGATGCCTGGCCAAAAGTCAAGAACATAGTAGAGTGTCTAGCCTTAGGATAGGAAACCTCTGCCCTATCTCCCTACCTCAAAGGCTTTCCTATGTCTAATACATTTTCTTCAATTGTCCCTTCTGTGTCCCATATTTGTTTCATTTATACTTTTTACAGAGCCTGGGGGTAACAATAAGTAATGTCCCACTTAATTCACAGTAGTATGCTTTCTTGGCATGAGTATAATTATTAGGGTCTTCCAGGGTCTTCATCATCGCAGAGACAGGTAACCAAAATTGGGCCGTCAGCTCTCCTCTGAGGGCCTTTGAATAATCCTTCAGTTTACACTATAATGGTTATTGTGTAAACCCCTGGGCCTTATGAATCTTATTCTAGGGACACTTCTTGCTTTCTCTGACACCCTCTGGCTCATTTAGTGGCTGCAGGTATCCACTTTCTTACAGACACAGAGAGACACATATTTATAGGATATATATAGACATACGCTTAATAGAAGAAAATTAGAAATCCTGTCTATAACTATGGAGAAATGCACATCCTAGTTCTATAAAGAGACGCCTACACAAGAGAAGAAACAGAACATCTACAGTTTGCCTTCTTAAAATATAAATCTGATCATATTACATCCCTTCCCCCAAGCTTGAAACCCTTTCAATGGCTTCCCATTGCTCCAAGGATATCTCTAGATCCTGCAATGTCAGTCTCTACGTCTCTAGCTGCCCCTCTCTCTGATCCAGCTGCTCCAGCCTTCTCTCAATCCCTTACACCCCATGCTCTCCTACCTTCGCATATGCCATCTCCTTAGCCCCAAATGATTCCCCCCACCACCACTCCCTCTTAGTTGTTAATTCATCTTTCAGGTTTCCACTTAAGCATGACCTCCACAGGAACTCCCCCTGCTCCCAAATTCAAATACTCAAACATACATGTGTAAAGCACCATGATCATCTTTGGAGCATCTACCACACTTGTAATTTTACTTTTGTGTGATTTTTTTAAACGTCGTCTGCCTCCCCAGTAAGACTAGAAGCTCCAGAGTGCAGGGACCATTTCGGCTTACTGCTGCCTAGCTGAGTGCTTGGCACATAGTAAGCACCCCATAAATATTTCAGTGATGAGATGAATAAATGAATATGGGAAAGGAACTTTGAAAACAGTATGTACTCTGTACATGTCAACTTCTTTCTCTCCAGCCCCTAGTACATATTTCATGCCCCTTAAAACTGCAAGGTGTCTAATTATAATTAGTTTCTGAAATGACAATTTCTATTTATATCATTGCATATTCCTCCTCCGATATGCCCATATATTCCTCTTAACTGGCACAGTAAATCAAAACAACTTGGATCCGGGAGACAACAACTCATCTGATCTCAATCAACAGATCATCATGTATGCAAGTTTCTTTTCTTTGCTTCCTCATTTATATTTTCCCGGTTTCCATATTAGTAACTCACATGTGGACCACACCAGCCCACATCTCAGTATGTCATAAGGATTCACTACTTAGAAAACTCAAAATGATCCGCTCACAATGATTCAAATCGCGCAAATATTCTAAAGAAATCAGTGTAACTTTTGCAACACAACAAGGGCTTGGGGTGGGATGTAGGATCAATGTCATGACAAGGCAGAAAGAGCCTAGGCATCTGCTTTTTTATCTCCATGTCTGCCATCATATGATTTCCTGGTAGCTTGGGGTTTCCATATGAATTTTTTTCTTATGTGTAATTGTAGGACATCAACTTGATTCCCACTGCAAAATAGTAACTGATATATACACACAAAAAATCTCCAAACTGTAACTTTCCTCAATTAACTATCCATTTAACTTTTAAATTGCTTAAGAATAGACAGATCTATTCAAACTAGATATAAATTTCAAACAATTCATTTTTATTTATTGCTTTATTGATGATGCAATCTAAGTGGAAAATTCTAAAGGTTTTGGTGTTATGTGTTTCTTCAACAAATATCTATTGGATACCTACTAAGTGCCAAGTGCGATGCCATGGGTTTGATGAGTGTAGTAGATAAGACAAATCTTGCCTCTGATTTCACAGAGTTTATAATCTAGCAGATGAGACCAACATAGACCAACATTTATAGTGCTAACAAATGTGGTATGTTCTAGCAAGTTGAAGAGGCTGTCATGGTGTCACCAGGAGATGTCAGCTGCCCGGAGTTTCAGGCAAAGATTCTTTGAGGAAGTTGCATTTCAGTTGAGACAGGCCACTATCTGCTTCGGGTTGTGTAACTACCTTCACATCCCAGTTCTGACACTTGGACATGTTAATGTCTCAGAGCTTGGTTTCTCTTGTAAAATAAGGATAATGCACACCTGGCAGAGTTGTGAAGAGTAAGAGAATACAGATAAAGCACCTTTTAGGGTATCAGCCATATAGCAAGCCTTAAGTGCATGGTGTTTGTTATATATCAATGTAAGTCTCAAAGGAAAACCAAAGAAAAATTTGACCAACAGCTAAAGATGAATGTACAGAGGAGAAATTTGGTAAAGGCTCCAAATTCAAGGAACAGCCACTACCCCACACTTGTTTGGAGCCTTCATGTCCTGAGTTTTAGATGTTGGAGCACCGGATGCTTTAAGGCTCTGCTAACTGCGGTTTTCATGAGAAGTTGATAAGGAATTTTTGGAGGTGTTCCTTCCAGCTACAGGTTTGCCAATGCCCAGGTCAGATCTTTCAGGCAAAAGGAAGATGCTTGGGAAACAGCTCGCTGGCAAGAGGACACAAGGGTTAATCAGATTTTGGCAGGCTCAAGTGACAAGCAAGTCAGATGACGAGACAAGAGATGAATCCTCAACTGAAGGCTTTAGTTAAGGGCCAGAAGACCTAGCGCCACCCGAATGGGACCTGGAAGGGGAAAACAGTGGTGTTGCCACTAGAGCGCATAGGACGCTGTGCTTCGGGAAGCTGCCCTGGGATGCCCTGCGCTCCTCACAGGGCGCTCTCTTCCCAGGCTTCCTGGGCGCTTGGATCCTAGCCATGTCTGCACCTTTCAAATGCGTGTGAGTGATTTCATAAGTGGACCTGACCGCCACCGAGGGGAAAGCGTGCAAGGAAGTGGGAATGAGCGGGGGAGGCGGAGAAGAGGAGCAGTGGGAGGGGTGCAGGGCGCAGTGGGAGGGGGAAGGCGGAGCGGGCGGGTGGAGGAAAGGAGAAAAGGGCGCTGTGGTTTGGCGAGAGGAAGTGTGCGAGCTTGACTCTTGCTGCGCGGCTGCTCGCGGGTTGGCCAGCAAGGTGAGCCCGAGATGTCGCTGCGCCTGAAGCCGGGGCTGCCGCTGCCGCCGCCGCTGCTGCTGCTCCTGGGGCCGCTCGTTGTCTTCTACTCTCGCGCCCAGGCGGGACCCGCGCAAACAGAGGACGCCGTGGAGCTGGACTTCTCCACCGAGCGGCCGGTGCACCTGGTGAGCCCTGAGTTCCTGTCCTTCACCATCGACGCCAACCTGGCCACGGACCCGCGGTTCCTAACCTTTCTGGGGTAAGCGCCTGCCTGCCGGTCCCGGTGCCCCTGTGCCCTTTCCTGTCCTGACATCCACGGCCACTCGCCTCCTCTCCTCTCTTCTCTTTTGTCTCTTT
>NW_024351730.1:29734297-29813597 GCF_902729225.1 Pteropus medius | reverse complement strand
AGAATAGACAGATCTATTCAAACTAGATATAAATTTCAAACAATTCATTTTTATTTATTGCTTTATTGATGATGCAATCTAAGTGGAAAATTCTAAAGGTTTTGGTGTTATGTGTTTCTTCAACAAATATCTATTGGATACCTACTAAGTGCCAAGTGCGATGCCATGGGTTTGATGAGTGTAGTAGATAAGACAAATCTTGCCTCTGATTTCACAGAGTTTATAATCTAGCAGATGAGACCAACATAGACCAACATTTATAGTGCTAACAAATGTGGTATGTTCTAGCAAGTTGAAGAGGCTGTCATGGTGTCACCAGGAGATGTCAGCTGCCCGGAGTTTCAGGCAAAGATTCTTTGAGGAAGTTGCATTTCAGTTGAGACAGGCCACTATCTGCTTCGGGTTGTGTAACTACCTTCACATCCCAGTTCTGACACTTGGACATGTTAATGTCTCAGAGCTTGGTTTCTCTTGTAAAATAAGGATAATGCACACCTGGCAGAGTTGTGAAGAGTAAGAGAATACAGATAAAGCACCTTTTAGGGTATCAGCCATATAGCAAGCCTTAAGTGCATGGTGTTTGTTATATATCAATGTAAGTCTCAAAGGAAAACCAAAGAAAAATTTGACCAACAGCTAAAGATGAATGTACAGAGGAGAAATTTGGTAAAGGCTCCAAATTCAAGGAACAGCCACTACCCCACACTTGTTTGGAGCCTTCATGTCCTGAGTTTTAGATGTTGGAGCACCGGATGCTTTAAGGCTCTGCTAACTGCGGTTTTCATGAGAAGTTGATAAGGAATTTTTGGAGGTGTTCCTTCCAGCTACAGGTTTGCCAATGCCCAGGTCAGATCTTTCAGGCAAAAGGAAGATGCTTGGGAAACAGCTCGCTGGCAAGAGGACACAAGGGTTAATCAGATTTTGGCAGGCTCAAGTGACAAGCAAGTCAGATGACGAGACAAGAGATGAATCCTCAACTGAAGGCTTTAGTTAAGGGCCAGAAGACCTAGCGCCACCCGAATGGGACCTGGAAGGGGAAAACAGTGGTGTTGCCACTAGAGCGCATAGGACGCTGTGCTTCGGGAAGCTGCCCTGGGATGCCCTGCGCTCCTCACAGGGCGCTCTCTTCCCAGGCTTCCTGGGCGCTTGGATCCTAGCCATGTCTGCACCTTTCAAATGCGTGTGAGTGATTTCATAAGTGGACCTGACCGCCACCGAGGGGAAAGCGTGCAAGGAAGTGGGAATGAGCGGGGGAGGCGGAGAAGAGGAGCAGTGGGAGGAGAGGTGCGTCTGGGAGGCACTGGTGAGCAGACGGGTGGAGGAGAAAAGGAGAAAAGGACGCTGTGGTTCAGCGAAGGAGAGGTGATACTGACTTGACCTCTTGCTGCTGCAACTCTCGCAGTTGACCAGCTGGAGGATGACCAGATGTCGCTACATTCCTAAAGCTCCCAGAGATTACCATACCGCCACCACCCCTGCTACTCCCTGAGGGCCACGCGCACTCGTTGTCTCTCGCGCCAGGAGCCCAGGACTTCCACCCACGTCCAAAGACAAACAGGGTTGCTTGGGCTGGACTTCTCCGCCGGGCATGACAGGTTGCCCTGTTGAGACCTGGTTCTGTCATGTCGGCGCCAGTATTATTTTTGACGGTTCTAACCTTTCTGGACGAAGCGCCTTGCCCGCCGGTCCCGGTCCTTTCTTGTATTTTCTGTCACGAACTCATTTTTTCGCGCTCTCTCCTCTCTTCATCGCTTTTATTCTCTTTTGCCGTTTCTTATATATATATGCTCTCTAACAACTATATATATATATATATATATATATATATATATATATATATTTCTCTCTCTCTCTCCTCCTCCTCCTCTGCCTCTATCTCCTCCTCATCATCTCATATCATCTCTATGCTCCCAGATATATATGTATATATATCGCTCCCTCCCTCCCTCCATACTGCGCTTGCCTCCCGACTTCATTCATTCAGCAAGTGCTCACCGAGTGCCAACTAAGAGCCAAGTATTAAAGAGAAACAGAAATCGGAGAAACTTCCCAACTGCCCCAGCAACGCCCGGAAGAGGGACCCGGGCAAGTGCACCTGGAGGGCTGTGAGCGCTTGAATTTGCTGCACGGTGTAGGACAAGTGAGACTGTGGACCAGGTTTCTGTCTCTTAAACTGTTAGGAAGGTTTTACACACACACACACACCACACACACACACACACACACACACACACACGGTCAAATGGAAAAGACCTTAAAGAATAAGCTTACTTACTCTACATATATATTTTAAAATTTTTAAATTATATATGATATATGTATTTTAAATAACTTTTAAAGAGCAGTTTTAGGTTCACAGCTAAATTGAGCACAAATTACAGATTTCCTATACTACGCTTTTTTAAAAAATCTAAATATCAAAAAAATGAGACCTGGAAGGCTATTGCAGTGACTTACAGAGCCTTATTAAAAAAATACCTCTCCAAGATGAGGCTGAAAATTGTGGCACTGCTTTATCGGCTGTAATATCTGTCTCAACTGGGAAAGACCAAACCTGGTACACTGGCCCCTACCCCCATGAATGCAGGCTGATCCCAAGTTGGGGAGACTACAGAGGTCCCAGGCCATCTAAGCCACTCATCTAGGTCATAAGAGCCTCCAGAGATGGCTACACTGCAACCAACCCAGGCAGCTGGGAATCTCACCATTGCCAAATGCCTACATCCTGTCCTTCCTGTGTCATTACTAATTTGAGTCATTTATTCTGCAAATAAAAGCAGGTAGCCTACTGGTTAAGAAATTGGCAGTCAGATTACACTGGCTTGATTCCCAACTCTGCCAAAGCTGAGTGGCTTCGTTACCTGGCAACTCCAGCCTCAATTTCCTCGCCTCTAGAATGAAACTTCTGTAAAAACTTTCTCCTATTGTTATGAGGATTTGATGAGATAATACATAAATATTTAGCACAGTGTTTGACACAAAGCGTTCGTAATTTAAGCTAATTGCATCTTTCTGAAAAATGTCAAATATTTGCTAACCATTCACCAGTTCTCTGTGTGTTTCTTTTGATCATGGAGTTAACCTCCATCTTTCCCCCTGCGGCAGGAGAGGGAGAATTTCCTGGTGGAGAGAAGTCTCATTTTTTTGTCCTCCCCTCTAGAGATAAAAAGCTGATACAGGAAGCAGCCGGTTGGGAGACAGAAAGATTACTCTGGAGAAACACTGAAGTGTAAGGCTCCATATCTGAGGCCCCAGCCCTAGCTTGAGGGGAGAGGGTGACATGAGAAGAAAGGATGTGAGGGTACTTGACTGAAAACTGAGAGATAAGTAAATGACCACTTAATGAACTGTGAGAACTCAAGTCCTATTTTGCTGCTGAAGCCAGCATATGCCCACCTCTCCCCCAAGGAAGGGCATTTAGGGATTCCTTCCTGGAGAAACTGGTCCAAAAGAAAAAAACGTACTTTTGGGGGCCAGGCCTGATCACCCTGTAGTCAAACTAAACAATTGACTAGCACCTAACTCCACTCCCACCCCGCACACCCCCCCGCCACCCGCCCAAATACACACAGAACTTCCAGTCTGCCATTTAGTGAGTGCGATACCTTTGCCTCTTCTTAAACCTAGTCTCTTCATTTCCCAAAGCACTGTTTCTTCCTCTCTGGCCCCCAGCTTTTTGTTAAAGGATGGCTGATAATGAAAACCAAAAAAGCATAGCATGCAATCAATTAAACTGCTTTTTGGTTTACCAAACAGTGTATTACTATTCATGTGGGCTTCTCTCCAGGGCTGGCTCCTGGCTACTCCAGGTTCCTTCTTTAGCAAAAGCTGTCTTCAAGGATGTCCCAAGAGGCATCTGCAAGCACACCCACTCTCTTCCTAGCTGAGATCTAAAAGACTGCAGCTCAAACAGGCAAGAGCTCCCTCTCCTTCTCATCTAAGACCTAGCTTTTGAATTAGGGTCTGAGGATCCGACTCCCCAGGATGGTTAGCACAGTTCCCAGAGTATCTTGGCCTTCTCAGCTGACAAAACATTTAGCTTTCATCTCAGAAGACAACACTTAGCTTAATATCTGTTCACAAGAGCAGAGGGTGAGATGAGCCTTGTTTTATTACAGTTCCTCAAAAATGAAGATGCTCTGGTGAAGACTGCAAGAGCTGAGCAAATGAAAGCCGAAGTAATAAGAAGGAGAGGATAATAAACCTAGCTGATGCTAATTGAGCCTTTGTCATATGCCAGGCCCTGTTCTAAGCACCTCTGAGGTATTAATTTAGTCCTTGATACGAAACTCTGAGGTCAGTACTATTATTATCCCCATTATAAAAATGTAGAGATTGAGCCTTAGGGAGATACAATAACTTGCTCATGGTCAGCCAGCCATTACAGGAAGGAGCAGAATTTGAAAACAGAAGCTAATTGCAGAACCGAGATTACACGCAAAAAAGTAAAGCAGTTTATAGTTTTTTAAAGGCAACAGGGTAGGATACTGTAGAAGAAGATTGTCCAGACACAAATTGGGAAGATTGATATAATGAAAAGAAGCACTGACCTGAGAGCAGAGGATTGGGGTACCTCTAAAGTGCCTCCCAAGAGGCCTAATCAAATTTAATCAGACGGCATGGTTCTATTTCCCATGATGACAAACAGATGTGTTTTTTTTTTTCACATTTGCATTTAGAAAACATAGAGTACACAGAATTTAAATGACAATGATAGAACAATCCAGAATTGTAAAGAAGCATCATTAGGTTTGCCCTCTTCCCAGAGGTATAATCAACAACCCAATCAAGAACTTCCTAAGCCTGACTATGCAAAGCTCTAAAGATGCCCTAGACCTCAAGGATGGGAGGGTTGAGACCAGCACTGCTCGATAGAAACAGAACGTGAGCCTCATATGCAAGCTATGTATGTAATTAAAAATTTTCTAGTGCCATGTTTAAAAAAGGTAAAAAGAAACAGGTGAAATTAATTTTAATAATATATTTTATTTAACATAAACTATCTAAAATAATATTTCAACATGTAATCAATATAAAAATATTAATGAGATGTTTTACATTCTTTTTCGAACCAAGTCTTCAAGATTTGGTATATATTTTCTACTCACAGCACATCTCAATTCAGACTAGCTACATTTCAAGTGCTCAACAGCCACATGTGGCTAGTGGTTACTGTACTGGGTGGTGCAGTCCCCATTTCAGTGTAGAGTACCAAGTCAGTGGCAGTGATGACAGTACTACAGAGCAAAAATGTGGTGCTAAACAGCGACTGCAGTAATAATTAGCTTGCTTTTCATAAGATTTGCTTATTTTTCTTCAGCAAAGTTCATCCCTTTTTGCCGATTGGATAACTATTTATTAATACTAACTTTCAATAATCAGATTCCTGCATCTTCATTGATAAAATTGCTTTTAATATTTGGTAAAGCACTTAACAGTGTCGAGTGCATGTTTTAATAACCAATGTTGGAATGAGCCAGAGGCCCTCTCTTTGCCTGCTGCTGACAGAAGTAACCAGAGAGAAACGGGACTGAGAACAATGAGAGCCATGCATAGACTCACATTTTCTGACCTCAGAAGTGCTCCCCCCGATTGAGTACTCATTCTTCTCTCCCCTCCCAAACTTTCCATTGTGCTCCCTAGAGCCCTTTGCATGGTAACCCTGTTCCATCCTCCTATACTATTCCTGCCACCTCCTTGCCCTAGCAAAGCTTGGCTCCTCTCTGAAGACCCAAGCAAAGAAGTAGTCGTGGCTCCTTCTCTGAAGTAGCCCTTTGGAGCAGAAGCTGGGCCTTCTCCCATGCTGCAGCCTTTGTCTCATTCCCCAGTGCAGTTTCTAAATGACTGCCCATCAATTTGAACTCCAGACTGCTATGGTTCAAATCCTTATTGGCTCATTACCTTGGGCAAATTATTTCCCTCCTTTTGTTCAAGTTCCTTGTCTGTAAAATGTAGATAATGATACCTGCCTCATTGGGTTGTTTTAGGATTAAATGAAATAATCTATGCGAAGTGCTCAAAACACTCAGTTTGGACTAATCTGATGCATGCCAAAGATGACTGTCCTGACTCCAATGTGAGATTCACTGTCACCACGGCTGGCTCTCATCCTATGCTCCTCGTCAACACACACTGCTCCCCTCTCACTCACTTCTCTTTACTGATAAAGACTGGTACCAATCTCACAGTTTCTTCTCCACTCCCACATCCCACCATCATCCTAGGTAACTTCAAGTCCACTTGAATAAACTGTCTCTCAATTTCTTCACACCCACATTTTTTAGTAAATTTATTGGGGTGACACTAGTTAATAAAATTATATAGGTTTCAAGTGTACAATTCTATAACACATCATCTGTATATTGCATTGTGTGCTTACCATGCAAGGTCAAATCTACTTCCATCACCATATATTTGACCCCCTTTGCCCGTTCCTACCTCTTCTCTCCTCCCTTCCCCTCTGGTACCCACTAAACTGTTATCTGTGTCTATGAGATTTTGTCTTGTTTGTTGCTTTCAGTTTTATATCCCACATATGGGTGAAATCCTATGATTCTTGACTTTTTCCATCTGATTTATTTCATTTAGCATGCTTATCTCAAGATCCAGCCATGCTGTTGCCACAAATGGCAGTATTTCATCTCTTCTTATGGCTGAGTAATATTTCATTGTATATATGTACCACATATTCTTTATCCAATCACCTATTGAAGGACACTTGTTTGTTTCCATGTCTTGACCACTTTTTTTTTTTTTTCCAATGCCTACAGCACCTGGTATTCCTAGGTGGTCTCCCATCCAAGTACTAACCAGGCCCGACCCTGCTTAGCTTCTGAGATCAGATGAGATCAAGACTTGTTCACAGTGCTATGGCCGTTTGGCCTACTTTTTAAAACAACCTTTACTCAGTGCTCTACTGGAACCAGCTTGCACCAGCTGTGAAATGTGTGCATCTCTTTCCAACTCCCTATTCAGTGATATCAACACTGGTAGCTTGAAATCAGCCCTGGTGGGAATATTTACACCATGGACATTGGCAAACATTAAAAAATATGTCACTTTTTTTCAAGGAACTAGCTTACTAGCACACACTGCTTCACTTCACTGCAGCCATTTAATGTCACAGCCGTGAAATGACTCTTTTTATCACTAAGAATCTTTCAGCATCTGAAATCTTAAGTTAAAATCTCTCATTCTTGGACTGTACTTCGTACCCTCTTAGCTCTTTCATTCTGTGGATCCCACCACGACTATTTTTTAAGTACCTCCACTGAACAGCTTCCTCTTCTCTCTACTTCTTCGGTATCAGGGCTTCTTATTTCGGACTTTTGATTTATCATATGAACCACTTTTGTGATAATATTCCCATATCCCTGCCCCATTTTTCCTGTTAACATCCTAAACCTAACTTACTCTGACTATATTTTCCCTCTTTGGAATCTTTAGGGTGGCCATAAATTCTAAAAATGAAAGATATTATTTGATCATGAATTGTAATACATGTTAATAAACCATATTTATGTATTTGCCTCTCCTTCGAGCCTCAGTGTCTGCCCTATTTAGCTGGGCTATTGAGCCCGTGGGGGTGGAAGGGAATCTCCCAGCCATGCAGATTGATGTCACACTATAAATTCTTGGCCTCCAGACTTACTTGGCTCTTAGTGCTACCCCTTAACTCTTCACCTCCCTGCCTCCCTCATTCTCTACTTCCTTTAAAACTCTGATCCCATCTCTACCTCATCACTTATAGCCTGTGAACACATTTCTGTTTCCCAAAGAAAGTGAAGTCACTAGACAGGAACTTCCTTTTCTTCCTGACATCAAAACTGCAGACATATCACGGCTATGTCCACCTTTCTTCCTTTCTCTCTTCTTAGGCCAGTTCTTCTGCTCTGCTCTGAATCCTGTCCCCTCCTACTTCCCAAAAG
This sequence comes from Pteropus medius, assembly GCF_902729225.1. Classification (NCBI taxonomy): domain Eukaryota; kingdom Metazoa; phylum Chordata; class Mammalia; order Chiroptera; family Pteropodidae; genus Pteropus; species Pteropus medius. Next base: position 29,805,669 of record NW_024351730.1, on the reverse strand, counting down.
ACTTTGTTCTATTAGTCATTTCTTCTCTTACCTGTATCTTTAACCTCGTTCTTTTTATCTCTTAGTATAGAAACATCTTCCAGCCTTTCCCATCCCAAACACCTCCCTGCACATATGCCTTTGGAGAAACTGCCCTCTTTCTCTCTTCCCCCTTTGGAGCTTTCCTTACTGCCCATTCCTTCCTTGTTCCACTCTCATGATGACCCCATCATTGTGTCATCAAGCCAATCTCTCCAACATCATCAATGACCTTCTTTTATTACAAAATCTAATGAACACTTTTCAATCCTTATCTTATTCTTTCTGTTATGGGTTGAATTTTTGGACGTCCTCCAAAAAATTTATGTGTTGAATTCCTAACCTCTAGTATCTTACTATGTGAACTTACTTGAAAATAGTTTCATTGCAGACACAATTAGTTAAGAATTGGTCATATCAGAATGGGCTAAGCCCTAATCCAATGTGACTGATGTCCTAAAAAGGGGAATCTGGAGACAGACATGCACACAGAAGGAATGCCATGTGAAGATTAGAGTTATGCTGCTACAAGGAATGACCAGAAGCTATGAGAGATCCTTCCTCAGTGCCTTCAGAGGGAGCATGGCCTTGCCAACACCTTGATTATCAATTTCTAGCCTCCAGAACTATAAAACAACAAATTTCCCTTGTTTAAACCACCTAGTTGTGGTACTTTGTTACTGCAGCTTTAGCAAATTAATACAGTCTTCTGGAAGCATTTAGCAATGCTGACAATTGAAACATTTTCTCATCCCTTTGGGTAGGTGTCATTTCCATTTCCAGGGGTGTCCCCCACCTCTCTAACAGTTCTTCCCCATCTCTTTCTTTACCTTGTCTTAAACATTGATGTTCCTCAGACTTTAGACCTAGACCTTGTTGTACTTCATGTAATCTGAGTGGTCTCACCTATTTCCATGGCTTGAATTACTCTTTCTGCAGGAGTGTGCTAGGAAATGTTTAACAACCAGATCTCTAGGAGGAGGGAGACTGATGTCAGTTTTTTCCCTTATTTTTGTGGTATAAATAATCCCACCATGGCTGATCTCTAACTTCCAGCAGTTTAACAGGGGTTCTCAAAGTTTAACCACTGGCTCTCACGAGGTAGTAGGAACCAGTACAAAGCCGGTTCCAGCACACCTTTGCTTTTGTGTCAGACATAAGCAACTTATTTTTACATAAGGTAAGATAAAAATACCTGCAGACTTTTCTTTCCCCTAACAATCTGTTCCGGAAATGGAATATCCTTTTGTTATTTCCATGGCACTGTGGTGGTGGTAGATTTTTTTTTTCCCCTTTCTTGTTCCTGTGTATGATAGAAATACTGTACCTTTGATCAATTTTTTTGACATGTTTTACAGCTGTTTTAAATCTGATTTTTGTCAGAGAGCATAAATATTGTATTCTCAAAATAAGAAAATATTCCATTGCAAAGAAGACAAACAGAAAGGTCCTTAAATACTAATACTTTGAAGCATGTGATTTCCTTTACTTGGCAGGAGCCATAGCATTCATTGGGTTTCAATTTTGTTTAGAAAACGAAATTGTCTGGCCCCACTTGCCCTTTCAGCAGGCTGGACTTGACTGTTCATTCACTTAAACAGTATTTATTAAGCACAAGCTGTGTGCCAGGCACTAATCTAGATGCTTCTCTAGGTGCTACAGAGATTCTGATGAGCCAGACAGGTAAGGTCTCTGCTTTTACTTCAGGGGAGGGTCTGGCATAGATAGTAAACCAGAGAAACAAATAATGAGCTAATTTCAGAGCGGTGAATGCTGCAAAGGAAATAAAGGTAGGACAATGTGATGGAGAGTGACCCAAGGTGGTACATTCAATACCTATCCTCAGGCATCTGCCCCCAGCCGTGCACAAATGCACATCTATAATGCCACAGCTCCTTCTGCTTGGTGCTAGTTTTACTTCCACTTCCCAGAGAGCACCAGCCTCTCACCAGTTTACAAATACCATTCACACTGATATAAATGAGCTTCCTCTACCATCAAACACAACCAAAATGCCAAGGACCAGAATCAGCATCTGGCCAAAGGCAGTAGAACAAGATCATCCTGGAGTGACTCTGAGGAAGTGCCTTGTATCAGTTTTAGGGCCATGGCTCCTCATCTGTGAGCTGGGGTTACTAGTCACCGACTCGGACTGAGGACTCTCCATCCTAATACCTTACCTGTGTATCTTCTGAGCTCCAGACACACATGGCCAAAGGCCTGATGGAAACATGTTTCAGCCTGATGAAAGGGCAAGTGTTGCATTGGCATCTAGAATTCTACAAAACTGAGTCCCCTCCCCCACCCCTTCATCCCTATCTCTAAGCTGTCACATATTCTTCATCTCGGCAAATAATATTACCTTCTTCCAAGATGCTTCCCATAGGTAATTCTTGACTCTTCTCCCACATCCAATTAAATACCAAATCCAGTGTTTCTACCTCCACATGTATCTTGAATTTATCCGCCTCTCTCCATGACCTCACCCCACCTCAGCCCATTACTTTCTGTCCACATTAACATGACCCCAGTCTTGGTCCTGCTATTCATTTATTTACACTGCAGCCTGAGATTCTTTTCTAAAATAAAAGTCTGGTGAGCTCACTCCACTGCTTTGAATCCTTCCACAGCTCCCCATTGTACTCCTAGACATGACGACTTACGGGCCTTCCTCGATATGGTCCTGCTTGCCTCTGGAGTTTATCCTCTCCCAGCAACTCCACGCTCCACTCTCTAGGCTCTGCACACACCTGTCAGCCCTTCAGTGGTGCCATATGCTCTTAGACCTCTAGTTTTGCATAGACTTTTTCCTACACCTGGAATACTTCCTTCGATCCCACCTCACTGTCTTTGATCTGGATGAGATTTATTCCTTGCAGATGTCCAACAGTGAAGGCCCTTCCCCTGGGAAACCTCTAACCACCCCTTGCCCCCAGCCCAAAGTTTCGGTTAATGTCCCCTTTGTTCTCATAGCACCGTTTGGGAATTGCCTGTTTACTTGTTCATCTATATCATTAGACTATAAATTACATGAGGACAGCAGCTGTGTCTGTCTCATTTGCTGTCGTATCCCCAGCAATGAGCATGATGCCTCCACAAAGTGGGCCTGTGGTAAATATTTATTGAAAACTTAATGGACGGCTATGTCTCCTTTAAGTAAATTTTTGTTTCTTCGTCTATTCTTAAACACACACACACACACATACATACACAGAAACACACTCACTAAACCACCCTGTATAAATTATCATGTGCTTATTATAAAAAACTTGTAAAATACAAAAAAGCAATAGAAAAGAGTCTATCATCCATCTTACCACACAGTAATCACTGTTATCTCCTTCTGTAGGTATTGTTTTCATTGTTGAAATGACACTATGTCTACAGTTTGTTCATCTTATTGTGGTAAAATATACTAAACAAAATTTGTCATTTTAACCATTTTTAAGCATGTAGTCAGTCCACTGGCATTAAATACATTCACATTATGGTGCAATCATCACTACCATCATGTTAGAACTTTCACCTTCCGAACTGAAACTGTACCCATTAAACAATAATGCTCTATTCCTCCTCCCTACAGTTTATTTCTTTGGGTTTATAGCAGAATGGAACTGGTTTTTTTCCGAATCCTTGCTTAGTCCAAGTTAGCATCTCCATTTATTTTTAAGTGGTTTTGAGAACCCCATGGCAGATGCCATCCTTCTAGAGTTCTGGTGCTGTCAGGTATTTCAGTCAGGGCGAATTCCAGGTCGATTACATTTCTGAAGTCTCGCTTTGTGTTACACTTGCTCGTGCCAGACCCACATATGTTCAAGGGCTCATGAAAATACTTTAACTTCTTTTAAGATCCATAGACTCCTAGAAAATAAACTTTTAGGTCAAAGAAAATGTTTTAACATATAATATTGGCATATTTAACTTTAAATAAATAAATAGTTTCATAACATAATTTAAAAAAAAAAATTGTGGAGAAACAGGCTCATGAAGGAAAAAGTGCCTAGATAGTACAATTCTAAGCTCTCAAGTAACGAATATAAATGGTGAGGAGGACTTGGTGAGGTTTTTTAATGCAGGATATTTATTCTTTCGTTAATTTCCATCTTTCAATTTCTCTTTTCTAAGCACAAATAAATCTTTTGAAAATTTTTCATAGCACTATATATAGTTAAGCAGGAGCACATCTTAAAATTTTAAATTTTAGGTCAGGTCTTTAATTACTAGGATATTGGCAATTAGATATTTTTCCTGGAAAGATTTTTTGATTTGAAATAAACCCAGATGTAAACTAAAATCGGGCCAATCCGAGAACTACACAGCATTGATTTTATGTGTTTTAAGAGCATTCCAGAGAGCAGCGTGGCCAGGATCACATACGTGAGACTTCAGAAAAGTTTGGCAGGGGTCCCTGTTACCTGGGTCTTCTGCTTTCTTAGTTTTGTTCACTTAAATATTCATGACATCTTCATCCTTCTGAGGGAAGGGATTATAAATCCTTCTAATTCCATTCTGTAGCATCTGGTACCATGCTGAGCACCTGACAGGCACCTATCAGGAGCATTTTTGGCTTGATGAGATATGCATTTGAATTGCTCAAATTGGAGGTGTCAATGATAGGAATTGGAATCTTATATAATTCTAAGCTATTTGACTTAAATTAAAAAAGATTGTTTTCTTGGGGGGGGTAGTTAGGGAGAGAAGGGAGAATCATAAGTCATTTGTGAACTTCTCTGGGAACATAAATTTTTGAAGACAATCTATTTTTCAAAGAAACACAGAGTCATCTTTCCTGTCATCTTCACTCTCTCACCTCTTTTCCTCCATCAATCATAAGACATTATGAGTTTTTTGAAAGCACTGAACACTATTCTACTTGTCAAGTTAAAATACAACCTCTTGCCGAAAAGCTCCAGGTTGCCTCCAGGTGCCTAGAAGAGCAACCTCGCAATTAGAAACATTCGGATTGAGACGATTCCCCTAATATAGCAACATGACTTCTCTCTCCAAGGCCTGTATAGCCAGACACGAAGAAATAGGTCCACCGAAAGAGAAGGAAGTAAACCTGTTTGACTGGATGATCTTGGAAAAAATCATTTTAATTTCTTGCTTGTCTTCATAACAGTTCTGCAAAGCTTCGTACTTTGGCCAGAGGTTTGTCTCCTGCATACCTGAGATTTGGTGGCACCAAGACAGACTTTCTAATTTTTGATCCCAAGAAGGAACCAAGCTTTGAAGAGAGAAGTTACTGGCAATCTCAATCCAAGCAAGGTGAAAAAATTTAAAGATTAACCACATATTTTCTTAATTTGAGTCAGTCATGAGCATTCAATAAGAAATGAAGGGCTCCCAACTGACCCGTGGAGGCGCCTACACAGAAAGAGGAGCAGGTTTCCTTCTCCTGATGCTTTCATGAAATGTGAGCCCTCCCATGACAAGGTGTGCTGCGCAGGACTGAGAGTTAACTGCGTAAATAGAACAACAAAGTAGCTGAAGGACAGAGCTGCCTAGAGGGAGCATGAGGGTAGAAATGTCTCAAACTGAAGAGAGTAATTTCCAGTTGAAGATGTAATGGGTTGAAACCCATTTATTGTGGAACTAGAATGTGGATGAAAGGCATACCAAGAGGACGTGAGACATACTCTGCTCCTAAGAGAGGATTTTAAGGCTTGATTTATTGAGCAATGATTCTCAAACTTTATTGACTATACATAATCTCCTGGAGTGAGTTTGAATATTTGAATACCTGAGCTCCAACCTTAGTTCCCAGTTTAGCAAGCTCCTCGGGTAAGTCTGATATTGGAAGTCTGTGAGCTTCACCTGGGAAACCTGCCCCTAGGGAGCCACGAGGATTTGCCCCATCTTTCATTAAGTGCCATACAGACATCAAAGGGAAGTTAAATCATTATCTTAAAATTTTTTTAAATATCATATACATTACGAATTATAGTAATATATGTATAATGTATATATTAATGAACATTTCATTTTTTCATATGTTACACATTTTCCTTCTGTTTATTTTTTTCATTTAGGAAGTATTTAGAACAGTTAATCAGTAATTGGGCCAAAATTGATAGAATAGTAATTAGAAAAAAAAAACAGGAGGATTCTCTTGAAATAATACGTTGAAATAGTTTATGGTTAGATTTGGCCCTTTCCCACCAGTCATATGTCTCATAAGTGTAGACCAGAAACTGTCCGGAAACTGTCCTTTGCTCATTAACTTTTTTCATCCTGTTTGGGGTGGGGGTGGTCCCTGGGATTATCCAAGTGCCTCTGAAACATTCTTTGTGAGCATGGGGATGGATAAGGCACTGGCTGCCAGAAAACCAGAATGTGCGGTTTCTCAGAAAGGAAGTGGTTGGCATGTTAGCCAGCCCTGGCAGCAAGCACCCAGCATCCCTGCTGTCTTGTGATAAAGAAACACAGTCTGTCTGACAGGATAGTGGTGGATTTTCCAAGTGCACATGTTGTGATCTCAGAAACTTTGATGCTACCGAATTTGAAGGAAAAAAAGTCAACATTTCCTGCCTACCATTATGCCAAGAGGAAATCACCACATATCAGATACAGTCCGCATAAAACAAATTTCTATGTGTTTTGAAGGGGAACCTTAAGAGAACTGAATTATGTTTTCTTCAGTGGGATTCTCTGGTAATTCCAAGTTTTTGAGGAGCCTTCTGAATTGTTAAATAACTTGAAATTATATCCACTGTACCTGTGTCCAATATTTCTTAGGAAACCTGCCCTTTGGGTATTTTTTGTTTTGTTTTTTTTGTTTTGTTTTGGTGGTGACCAGGTAGCCAGAAAATTGGCATACGTAACAGAATATATTTTCTCTGGTTTCATACCTAACAAACAGAAACTTAATTGTCCTATTTTAGTCACATAAATAGCCAACTAAATAAATGTATAGGATTTCAACCTCATCAATGTGAAAATAGATTCTCTAAATTATCTTCCATTTGCAGATATTTGCAAATCTGGATTCATCCCTTCTGATGTGGAGAAGAGGTTACAGTTGGAATGGCCATTCCAGGAGCAATTGCTACTCAGAGAACAGTATCAGAAAAAGTTCAAGAATAGCACCTACTCAAGTAAGGAATGAACAGCACCCTGCAGGTGTCCCAGCTCCTAAAATATTTGGATAACTTGAACTTGGGCTTGAATCTAATAAGCCCTATAGCAATTGTACAAAGCTGCATAATACTCAAATATTATCAAGAGTTAATGGGAAAATTTGAACCCCCCAATTTCTTTTCTTTTCTTCACCTGACTTTACCTACTAGCCACAGAATGAAATATAAAAATCATTCATTCACAAGCTAATAATGACCTAAACTTTTCTGAAGAACTAAGAAATCAAGGAAGATGAATACATTCCTTGTGTAAAAGTAAAATATAAAAGTGTGAAGAATAAAATGCAAAAAGCATTTACACCTTGTCCATTCTCTCTCCCTCCCAGAAGCAACCCCTATTATAAGTTGGTGTATCATTAAGCAGGGGAATCCTGGCTCAGACCAGACAGTCTTGGCCGTCAAGCAGCTCTCTCTTTTTCTTTCCTCCGTGGCTTTGCAAAACACAGGACTAGCTCAACTAACCAGAAATTTATTTCCATCCACTGAAACAGTTTTCCAGTCTTCAGAATGATATGACATTGTTACAAAGGGCTTTAAAGCAACTGAAACAAGTGAGCCTTATTTAACTATGAAATGAATTTTTATCTGAAAGTTAATGTTTTATATCTATCTAGGGGATGATGTTGTCCCAGATCTCAGTTAAGAAAATAACCTGCTCAGATACTGTCTGTCTTCTTCTGACTTTTTAAAAATAGATTATCTTGAAGTTAATTTGGGTTAGTCAACATTTCTAAAAGTACATTATTGAAAGTAAATTTTTTATCTTTATAAGATTTTACTGTATAACATCTGGATTTCAGTGTGTCAAATAGATTTTTTATTTTTATATTTTTTATTTATAAAGGACAGAAAAAATGTGACATATAAGAAATGAGAAAATAGGTTATGTGCTAATAGATAATGTAGTTCTCTAAATTATTTTTTTTGTGTTTTAAAGCTGGGGATGGGTGAATACACTGATACATGAATAATATGATCTTTGGTTGAGTGGCATAAAGCAGGGCCATCTCAGATCCCTTAAAGGAGTAATAAAAGTACAAGAGACCCACGGCAACAAAGTCTCACTTGTAATAAATAAATCATTATGATATAGGCCTACTGAGAGAAGACCTCAGAGTATTAGGTAATCTATAGATTCTTGCTTTTTTTTTTTTATCATGTTAAACATTACACCAGTTTATCATCAATTTTTCTTTAAAAAAGTTTTGCTACCTCACATGATCTTTCTGGAACCAAGATGGCAGGTTTCCAACATCTTTTCCTGCCTCTGGGACTTGGACATTCATAGTTTCTATACCAAGGGAAATTGCCTTTACTAACTATGTCATAATTATGTCAGTATAACTCCAGCCACCGTGCTGGCACTGCTAAAATGTACAACAGATACAGATAGTTTATTTATATTTGGAAACATTCGACCTCTGGTTTGAAATTCTCTATTTTAATCTACATGTCTTGGAAACATATAGATAGGAAACTACTGTGTTTATTCTGGGTACCAACTCATTATAATGATAAGTATCTCAGAAGCCAATAGATGTTTCCACACATTGTTCTGCTTTCATGGCTGAGGCTGGTAATGCCTGAGTATCTTAGGGTGGCATCATATGATGGAAGAGATAGTAATAGTCTATTGCAGCAAGAACTCATTAATTGCTTAGTGACCTACACCTTTAAAATGGGTGTCCTAGAAGAAACAGATAGTTTTCTAATTATAGAGCCCATTGCGTGGTGTGTTTCACTTAAGTAGAAGGTGACAAAAACATTTGTCATGAAAATATAAACTCACACTTTAAACCTGTTTGGACAGGAAAAGGAAGCAATGTTGCAGATAGAAGTCTGGGTGTGACCGCAGGAAGGACTCTCGTATTAAAGTAATCATATTTAATGAGTAATTCTTTGTTCTCTTTCTCTACCTCTCTTCCTCATTACCCTACTCCTCCACCCTCACCACCCACTCTCACACTGGATGCTGGACACATTCATGTGAATGTACATGGAATAATACCAGAGAAATAGTCAGTGCCAATTTTTAATGTGCCATTTAGATTATCTTTGTCCCAGGGATCTTTCCATCCTCTCATACAGTAAGAGAAAAGATTGGATAATGATTGGGAATTGAATAATTGCTATGAGTTTTCTTACTAATCTTATTTTGAGGAGGAAATAGGCCAGATGGTTTTTTTGTTGTTTTTGTTTTTTTAAAGAGTAGGTTTAAACTCAGTGATTACATTCCTTACTGTAGGAGATGTTACTGTTATGTTACAGGGGGCATATAATAGAATTTTAAGCTACATATATTCCAGTGCATTTGGAAAAATGAAAAAATAGAAGAAGAATAAAGTATAAGTTGAATAAATACTCGGAAATACAAACATTTCATGTTTTCTGAAAATGCATAATCTTTGTAAAGGGGATAGGCAACAACAGTGCTTCATATCTGTAAGAGTGTTTATGATTTACGAAAGGTTTTCACACATGTGTTGTTTCTACCTTGGTTTTATGAGGTAGTTACTAGTTTCAGGATTGTAGATCTGTAGCAGGGTAAAGGGGTCGTCCCTTCAATTTGTAAGTGGGAGAGTTGGGGCTGGAGCTCAGGACTTATGATTCCTGATCCAAGACACTTTCTCCAATATATAAGGCTAAAATATAGCTGTAAGTAAGGCAGTCCCAGGGCTTTTATAACAGGCTCTAGTAATGGCACTGCCACCAAAAAGCTACGGGATATTGAGCAAAGAACTTCATTTTGGGGGGTGTCAGTTTGCTCAGAGAAAAATGAGGGCGGCGGTTTGGGGAGGACTCAATTAATTCCAAAGGCCGGTGCTGTCCTAGGATCCAGTGGGATGCTGAGCTGCAGGGCTCAGAGAGCTTTGCAAGCCCAGGGTCTGTGAGGCTTTGATGACAGGCAGCAATTTTATGGAAATGGTGAAACAGCAAACATCAAAAATATGTAAAACGCCTTACTTGGGGTCATTTCTGCCCTTCAGCATTCATCAGCAGTATTAAATCTAGGGTTTCACTGCTATGGTGATCCAAATAATTCAAGCTGAAGACTTAGAAAGAAAACAAAAACAAAGTCACTTTTAAGAAGTCAGGGTATAAATTTGACAGAGATTTTTTTTTTAAAAACTAGGAGAGTTCAAGAGTGGACTTCTATATAGCAAATCACTAAATGTACATGAAAAATCTTAAGAACTTAATTAGCATATAACTGATTTAAAGATGACACTAAAAATCAATCACATTGTTGCCAATCTCAAAAAAGTGATAACAGACTAGGTAAAAGCTGAATTCAAAAGTTCCCGAACTTTTACGGCACTTGAGTGACTCATTGCTTCTTTTTCACAGCATACCTCACCCAAAAGAAATACCTAAATGTTTCAATTATTAAGTTGTTGTTAGGTTATTAGGTCCAAACACCCAAATAGTAATAATTCTCATCATGTCCAACAGATTTTGATGTGTTTCTTTTACAATTTTAAAAGATTCTGCAGTGCCCCCATGAGTAGAGTTGCTTGGTTCAATCTGACTGTCAGAGAAACAATAATTTTTTTACTGTAAGTAAAAAATTTAAATTTATCGAATATTGCATTATACATACACTAAAATTATTCATTATTTATCTGAAGTTCAAATTTAACTAGATGTCTTGTATTTTTCTTTGCTAAATCTGACAACTATGTCTGTCAGCAAATTCCGTGTGGCTCTCTAGGGTGCCTTGGCACAAAGTTTGGAAACCACAGCCCTGTAGCCCTGGGCCAGTTTTTAGTGTAAAATTCTATGTATTTAAAGTTAATCATATACATGAGTTTTTCAAAAAAATTATTTTAAACATACTTAAATTTACCAATTTTTTTTTTTACCAAAATATTTTGTGACTGAATTTGCTAGTAGATATTTAGACTATGAAGAGTGGGGCTTATGTTCACTATGATGGTCTGGCTTGCGCATGTCGAGGGCCAGCTGTGCTGTCATTCCCCCAGTTCACCTGAGGTCACTTGGAAAAAACCCTAGGGCCAGAGCAAAGCTCCTAGTACCTTCCATAGGATTTGATTCAACAGTTGAAGCAAATGAAATTATGCTGACTTTTTTTATTAACTCGCCAGTCCACTTTTGTTGTCTTTTATTCATAATTTTAGTCACTCATTAGGACAAGGATTCCTTCAGTTTAATAACAGAAATAGTAAATCATTATGAAGGGCAAATCTGGAGGCCTTCGCCCCTGTAGTGCTGCTCTAACCATTACATTGCAACTTTTGTCTTTTAGGAAGCTCGGTGGATATACTGTATACTTTTGCAAATTGTTCTGGATTGAACTTGATCTTTGGTCTAAATGCCTTACTACGAACAGCAGATCTGCAGTGGAACAGTTCTAATGCTCAGTTGCTCCTGGACTACTGCTCTTCCAAGAGTTACAACATTTCTTGGGAACTAGGCAATGGTAAGTATCCCTAGAAACTTAATAAGGAGATTGCCCTTTGGCATTATTTGTTGCTACAGACTAATGGATACAGACTATTTCCCAAATATCCATTCTTTTTAATATTAGTAAATACACTTCTGGCCAAGCCCATCCATACAGTGCATAACAGCGCAACTTTTGAAATTGCTTATGGCAGAAAACTCCTTTGTATATCCCAGAACCTATTGCTAATCCAAGTTTATGTAATGTTCAAGCTGAGGACTAAATGGAACCAGCAATTTCCACAGCTCCCAGGTTCCCTTAGGATTTTCAGGGTCACTTAGGCCTATTATGCTTGGCAGGCTGGACTCAGCAAAACTGTAAAGCAGGCAGTTTGCTTTTACCTTCCTAATCCTTTCTTTGTTTCTCAACTAGTCAGTTAATCTCAGCAACCTCATCACAACCCTTATGATATGCTCAAGCTTCAAATTCCCAGATTAGAATCCTACCTGGATCAAGCTCCTGATTGTCTTCTTCAACTCTTTTTTGCAAGGAATTTATTTATAAACTCTAACTAAAGTGCTAATGGTTTGTCACATTCATTCAAATGTATTTATAATGCTTTCCTCACTGAGACTTTTAATTGTAGAAATCGGTTTTTAAATGTCTTCCCCTAACCACAATCTTTTTTTAAAAAAAGCAAATTAGGTTATTAAATAATGGATACAGACTATTTCCCAAATATCCATGGTTTAATACCTCCATTATTAATCACAAATTGTTTTTAATATCACCTCATACTTCAGTTATATAATTCAAATTTTTGTTTTTCTGGAATATCTTCTTTATAACTAGACATTTTCCTTTCCTTAACTTTGTATTCTAAGTTTTTGTAATTTGAAAAATGCTCTGTTGATTTTATATGCTGCTTTTAAATAAGAAATTTCTAAGTAGGTGATTACTTTGACAATTGCTCTTTCAGAACCTAACAGTTTCCAGAAGAAGGCTGGTATTTTCATCGATGGATTGCAGTTAGGAGAAGATTTTATTGAGTTGCATAAACTTCTAGGAAAATCTGCTTTCAAAAATGCAAAACTCTATGGTCCTGATGTTAGCCAGCCTCGAGTAAAGACTGTTAAGATGCTGAGGAGGTAAGAGCTCGAGGAAGCAGAACCACTTTTCTTAAAAGTACTATTTCTCTCTGGTGAAGAACTCTCATTCGTCTGCCTGTTATTAAACGATTTGCTGCCTGACTAGATGGTTTACCAAAAAAGTTAACATTGACTGGCTCAGAATACCAAGGATTTGGGGGCAAATGGCACCAAAGATAAAATTTGTATCTGCGTTAGGAAGTTTGTGTTTGCATGATCCTAAAGTAGTAACTAGCTCATTTCTAAGAAATAAAACTCTTGTGTGTATGTTGTGCATATAAATTATGTATATGAGAATTAAGTGATAACCTAATAGATTTTTTTGTTCTAGTTTCCTCAAGGCTGGGGGAGAAGCGATTGATTCAGTTACATGGCATCAGTAAGTATGTCTCCTGCTCTTTATACTGGCTTTACTTACTACCTAGTTTTCAAAATATTATTCCCATTTAATTGCTAATTGACTTTATAGTTGAAGTAAGAAACAAACTGTGTCTCAAGCAGCACGGTACTATAATTTTAATATGAATAAAACAAAAATTTTAACTTACTTTAAATAATGTGGTGGTTTCTACAAGATCAACGCACACTATCATTTAACTCATGGAGCGTATAAGTAGCTAAAGCCAATATGCTTGCCAAAGGACAGGTAAGCCACAAGTACCTGTACTGGTGACTGTGTCTTCTCAAGACAGAGTAACTGATCCCCTTCCATCTTGGTCTCTCCTTAGTAGAACTTCTGCCTTTTTTTAAACAAGGGGTGGAAAGAGGTAGGAAGGAGAGCAAGTCTGGCCAATTAACTTAAAAGCAAAAAGTAAAGGTTGTTTTTTTTTTTTTTCCTGAATATTTTTTGAATAATTAAGCTACTACTTAAATGGACGAATTGCTACCAAAGAAGATTTTCTAAACCCTGATGTGTTGGACACTTTTATTTTATCTGTGCAAAAAATTTTCCAGGTAATAGTCTTTTTTTTCTTTTTTTAATGTAAAACCAGAGTCTTTATTCTGTAGTTTAGCCAAATTATATATATATATATATATACACACACATATGTATGCATATGTAATTTATATATATAATTTATATATATTATATGCATATATATGTGTATACACATATAATATATACACATACACATATATACACATATATACATATATGTAATTTATATATATAATTTATATATATTATGTGTATATAATATATATGTATAAATTATATATATATATAATTTAGAACAAAAAATATAAAACATTTATGCATTTTTCTAATTTTAGAGAACAGGCAGTAGGTCTTATTCGCCGCTGCCCCCCTTAGTATTAGGTCTTATCCATGTATGTTGATTAGAAATTAAAAATATTTCTAATAACCTTTTGGCAGAATTAACTTTCAGAGGCCATAAGAATGAGATTATTTACATTCCTTTCACACCTAGTATTCCAATAAAAGTAAAGTGCCCAAGAACTAAATGACTGTGAATATATTTTGTAACTATATCGGACAGATGGATCTGGGAATACAAAGTTTTGAATGTCATTAATCTTCAACACCGTAATCAGTCACTTTGTTTGCAGTTACCATGGAGACTTTCCTCTTCCATAGGTTGTTGAGGAGACCAGACCCCACAAGAAGGTGTGGTTAGGAGAAACAAGCTCTGCATATGGGGGTGGAGCGCCCTTGCTGTCCAACACCTTTGCAGCAGGCTTTATGTGAGTGAAGTAGCATTCACCTCAGGGACCAGATGCAGCATGCTCTTATTCTATTTGGTTGAGCTAGTTCAGCAACCAAAACTCTTATTAAAGATGGTTTCTGAGCCTCAAAATTCGTTCTAGATTTTGCAAGAAAATGACTTCCTAAAACTTGTTGGATACCTTTAACATGTGTCCCAAATTAATCATTGTATGAATGAATTGCTTTAGAAGTTTTATTCCTTAATTATGGCCCAGAAACATGCCAAGAATTCCTCTTCTAAAGAAGTACATTGGGAAAAAAAAGAGAGAGAGAGAGACAGAAAGAGAGAAAAAAAGAGAGAGAGAGAGAAAGTACATTGTAAAAGAATGCATCTAGAACCTTGTCTCTGAGAAGGACACATATAATACATGTACCTACCCAGTATTTATAAATTCCCAAGAAGCCCAGTATTTATGAATTCCCAAGAAGTTTAGAGCCTGAAATATGAGGGGCTACCAATGAATTTAAAGGTTTCCATTACGACTCCATTAACACACTTAATCTCTAGTTCCATATCCTCACATAGAGACTTATTCTCTTTCCTCTTCTACCCTCATTCTTATAAGCCCAGAATAAAGCATACAGAGAGAGGCATGAGGAGAAAAGAATGGAGATGTTTATTTTACCATTAACTAAAGATGGGGGACAAGAGGTGTCCATAAATGTTTAGGTATGATTCTACTTATTTCATGTTCTACTACTGCTGACTACCAGCAACTTTGTAGTCTTTAGATCTCACATGGAGATGGGGTGGAGGAGGAATACCCCAAAAGGCAAGGAATAACTGTCTAATTGCAGATATTGTCTTACCCTGAAGGGGATTTCCATGGCATATTAACAATCTAGGGTTTGTTATCTTGCAGAAGTGTGGGGATATGTGAAGGGAAGAATAGTTTCCATTTCATTTGAATGACTTGTTTACAATTAATACCACTTTTCTGGTTTCTTGTTAATTCCCCCCACATAGATGAATAAATCAGAATAATATATAATTAGATTGATTTATTTTGTTTTCTAAATCTGAAGAACGCTTGGTTTCACTCTCTTAGGTGGCTGGATAAATTGGGCCTTTCGGCCAGAATGGGCATAGAAGTGGTGATGAGGCAAGTGTTCTTTGGAGCTGGAAACTACCATTTAGTGGATGAAAACTTTGAACCCTTACCTGTAAGTGACCATTATTTTCCTACTGCTGTGAGTAGATTAGAATAGGTTGAGGGCCCCTTGTATTAACTCCCTACGAACAGTCAAGCCTCTCAATAAATTCAATTTTCTCAATAAGTAACCAAGTCATGGAAAGATGAATTGGAGAAAACCTTACAGATCATCCATTCGAACATTTTTGTGTCTCAAGAGAAGAAATTGAGACCCAAGAATAAAGTTTTTTAGTGTGGACCGTTTGGGTCAAGGTGTCATTTGAAATTTTATGACTCCAGTTTTACAAGATATCAAACTTGGATCAAAAAAATGTTTTACAGTGTAAATCAAAGTTAAAATTGCCTACAGTATCCAGAGCTTTAATACTTTTTTATGTCACGAAATCATAATTTAGCTAACTTTAATATATGCTAGTACCATGTATTTGTACAAAAATCTCACCCTAAAAATTGGCTATTTTGTTAATAATCTTCAAGATACTTGAATAATATCTCATTTTCACCCTACCTTTTACTGAGTCTGGTGCTAAATTAAGAAATATAGCCTTTCTGTCTAAATAGCCACCTGAAAGATTAGATAAATAGATAGATAGATAGATAGATAGATAATAGAGCTGCGAGAAACTTAAAAACCTTGATTGTTATAGTCTAAAATGTCATTTGAGGATATCTGTTTTCTAAAGATAATTCTTAAGGAAATTAGGAATATTATAGAAAAGCTAAGAAAGTTTGCAGAAAGTACATATCAAAATATAAACTAGGCTTTTGTGGTTTGTAGATAGATTTCCCAACAAAATGGTTTTAATCTATAGTGGTCCAAGCTCATGGAGCACACTGTTCATAACTTTTAGAAAATTCTCTTAAAAATGCCTTTGTACAAAGTGGAATCTCTTTCTTGAATATATTATGAACCATTTATAAAGTTAAACCAAATATAATTTCATTAGAGAAATATCCAAAATCTGTTGCTGGCCCTTTCTTAATTGGACCTTTAACAAGGAAGATAAATAAGTAGTTTCTACAAAATTCACATTGAGTACACTGTGTAGAAATTAGCCCGCTTATCCTGTCATCCTTTGTAAATTAGTGCCAGCTATTTGTTGTGTTATTTAAATCTCCTCAGTGCCCACACATAAATCTTTAGCTTAAGAACCATTTGTATATGGGCTAAATATACTTCTTCCTCAAGGTTCACAGTCAGCTAGAAAAGCTTGCAAGAATAAATGGTACGCTTGACACCTGGAGGATCCAAGGGAATCTGCCTCAAATCCATTTTACGTGTCTGTTTTCTTATTCGATTTGCGTAACAATCCTGGAAGGTGGCAAGGCAAATAACTTAGATCCATTTTTCAGATGAGGAAGTTCAAATTGAGATGAAGACACGTGACTTGTTGGAGGTCACACAGTTGTCCTATATTACTACTGGCTCCACAGTCTGTATGCTTTCTACCCTTCCAGTCACTGAACCATGCCAAAGTTATGTCTTCTTTGAAAACATTTCATTGAATCCACTCTTGTCTCAAGTGAAAATTTGAATTTAAGCAGAGAAACAAAAGCTGTTTGACCTGTTAGGCCTAACTTTCCCTCAACTCAAGAAGGAAAAGTTGGAGTATATGTTGAGTTAGTTATTTTAAAACTTATTATGGACAATTTCAAAGTAGAGAGAAAGCATATGAATCTCCAATCTTGTTTAATCTATAATCTTACCCACTCCTCACCTCCCACTTACTGGATTACTTTCAAGCAAATCTCAGATATATCACTTCATCCACACATATTTCATTATGTATCTTCTTTGTAAAACCATAACAAAATATCATTATCAGAACTTAAAATATTAACAATAATTCTACAATATCATCAATTATTTAGTCATCGTTTCACATTTTCCTTATTGTCTCAAATGTTTTTAATAGTGTTTTCAAGTCCACAAGGTCTACATATTGCATTTGGTTGATATAAAAAAGTGTATTAATCTTTAAGTTCTCCCTCTCCCTTTTTTTTTCTCCTTTGGAGTTTATTAAAGAAACCAGGTAATTTGTTTTAATATTTCTCACATTCTGGATTTTGCTAAATTTATTATTCACATGTAGTATTATTAACATGTTCCGCTGCCCCCTGTATTTCTTGTAAACTGGTAGTTAGAACTAGGGGAATGACCTTATTCAGATTTTGTTTTGTTTTGTTTTGCAAGAATTCTTTACTAACTGGTAATGTTATATGCTTCCATCAAGAGACATGTAATATCTGGTTGTCCTTCTTTTTTTGACCTCAATAGCTACTAGAGATGATTGTTGCCTGATCTATTACTTTATTAGGGGGTTATAAGCTTTTAAAGAAAAATATTTTAATCTCTTAAACAGATAGAACTTTTATTTTAAAAAGTTGTATGTATGTATGTATCTAAAAGTTCTGCTTTGAGCTTTGCTTTGAATTCTTGGATGTCAGACAGCAAAAAATATTTAAACTAACTCTGAACCATGAATTGTATTCTTGAGTTACATCCCCTAGCAGGCATGGACATCTGAATTGTGGAAACATAGTCCTCCAGTGATAAAAAGCAACATACAAGATATTGCCCTAGGATTCATGGGTAACACGAACCAAAAGATGAATCTTATTTAAATACCTCTAGAATAACAATCATAGTCTTTGTAGAATAGCTATTTGCTTCACATTGTTTTTGTTAAATAAAGAATTAAGTAAAGATCTATTTTTGTCCCTCCCCTTTCCAACCACCACAACTAGGATTATTGGCTCTCTCTTCTGTTCAAAAAACTGGTGGGCACCAATGTATTAATGGCAAGTGTGAAAGGTCCAGACAGGAGCAAACTTCGAGTATACCTTCACTGCACAAACATCAACCAGTAAGTATGCAACACACTCTTTACCACCCAACAAGTTTTAATTAGTAAGCACATAACTTCCTACTCTAATGCCCTGTTTTCCTCCATCTATCCAAGGGGTCTAAGCTATGTCATTGTTTTTTATGTCCATATTCATTCCATATTCATAGCGATATGGTGCCAAAGTCTAACTAAAAAATAAACAGCTTAAATATTAGCATTTGCAGTCCGGCAAATATTTTTACAATGATTTTAATTGTCATAATCTATAATAGAAATACACTCTGAATTTCAATAAAAAAGGAATAGTACAAATGTATTTTAATATGAACAATTACTTCATTAAATGACTGAGTGAATATAGATATTTATATGAATGAATAATTATATAAATATACTTATGCCCTTGTATCAAATCTGATAAATTTAATAAGGAAGAAGAATTAAAAGAAGAACAATAATCTTATTCTCAAAAGTTTCAACCCAATTTCTAGCCATAGACTTTTTGTAGTCCAGTGTTCTGGTAGGATGATAGTAAAATACTAATTCTAGCTAAAATAGCCACCTACCTTATCCAATTTCTGGTGAATTGGAACTCTGGATAGCGAGGGCCCCACCAGGAAGAAGTGGAGGAATAGTTTGGATGGACAAATTCTGAAAAGTATCAATAGATTTATTTTTCTTGTTTGCTTCACTCTTTTCAAAGGACTAGAAAAAGCCCCTGTTTATACTGTTTATAATTTGAATTCACATGAACCCACAAAGTGCACTTTTTACCATTTAACCTTTCTTTGTTGAACATGATGGGCTGACTAGCTTCCTAGCAACTCTGCTTGGCAAAGCGACAAAGGTCTCAGAGTGCTCTAGCCTGGAAAATGGTGGTGTGGAGAGCAAAATCATGTTTTCAAAAAGGACCACATCAGTATTCTTATATTATCATAAATATAAGGATAAAAAGGAAGGATAAAAAGAGGGCCCATCATCATTATAGATACTCAGTATCCATAGTTATATTTGTAATCAAATTTTTAATTGCTTAAATTTAATAAATATTTTTATTGAATTAGACTATTTGCTTTTAGCCCAAGGTATAAAGAAGGAGATTTAACTCTGTATGCCTTAAACCTCCATAATGTCACCAAGCGCTTGCAGTTACCATATTATTTATTTGACAAACAAGTGGACAAATACCTTGTAAAACCTTCAGGACCTGATGGATTATTTTCCAAGTGAGTAATTTTTCTTGTTCATTTCAAACTTTCATAAACACCAAATGTCTTGGTGTTTATCAGAATAGAGAGTGTTGACAGGGAGAAAAAGCAAGTCAATTATTTGAAATCTGACAATTCTTAATATTCAGGAAGTTTATATATGAATACTTATTAATACAGCTTTAACTTACTCTGAAAGTCCAAAGCAGAAGGATATGAACACAAACTAGCAGTTACCTAAGGAATAGTTTGCATTTCAAAAAGACTTGATATATCGAGACCCACTCAATGCATTTAGATTATTTGCTCTAAAAAGATTTATAATTCTTGGTAACACTGTCACTAAAGCAAAATATACCTATATATAATTGCTATTAAAGGCATGGGGGTTGGTGTAAAATATTATACTATGTGAGCTTGGTATGATTCTCTTATAGATTAAAGTAGTTTTCATTAGTTAGAGGAAGAAAAAAAATGGCCAGAAATGTACCTTTTATGTGGATCATTTAAAGTTGGTTCAAACGCATTTTGGTTTTAAAAGCCATGTCTTATAAAAGATCATATTCAACAGAATATCCAAGAATGACTATGAGCCTTGATGAGTTAGGCACACAAACATTGTCAGATTTTTGTCCAATATGTGTTAGAAGGTGCTCTCTTCATCATGACTATTCTCACTTTGGAACATAAAAAATTAAGAGTTTACAAAATTCTCACCATCTCCTCCCATCTTCGTAAGTATTATATGAGTGATATGTTCAGTGACAATTAGCATCATAACCTGAAAGAGGACAGTAAGCATGCTTTCTCCAAAGTCCTGCCCCCCATAGAAAAGCATTATTAACACTGGATACCATTCCTTTATTTTTCCCTATGCTTTATTTTACTATAACTATAATCATAAAACTTCTCATGGAAAAAAGGGAGAGGGAACCCACAAATTTTCCCAAGTGTCTCTCCATATATAGACATTATAGACATTAATAGAACTGCATGTTTTATGAAATACCTTGGCTTACTCACCCATTTTTTCTACTGTTTAAACCTTTTTCCTCTTGTCGTAAATAATACATATCTGGGTAACAGATACTTTCCTCTATTTGGGTTCTGACTCTTTTTGAAATGGGTATTTTTAGCATATTTGTGTCCAATGCTCATAAGAGAAAAGCTTTTCTGAAGTAATTGAATAATCACTATAGAGTTGGAAGTGTCTTAAGAGATCATTTTAGTCTAACCTTAGATAGGTGGTGAGGACATTGAGCTCTGTTTAATTCCTCCTCTGTTGGAGCTTCCAGCCTCTTTGGTGGCTGTTATTTCTGGCAAGGATAAAGTGAGGCTCTCTGTGCCTTTTCTCTGCTGCTCTTACTTTTGTTCTCTAGGGCAGAGGTTGGAAACTATACCTCATGCCTGTGGACAAGTTGGTTTAGAGGATTTTTTTTTTTTCTTTTTCCAGTAGGAGAGATTGACATTTTTATTTTTAATTAGTTGTCAACATTTAACAGTTGAAAATTACTAAAATATCTGGGTTTCTAGCTTTTCTTTAAAAATGGGTACTCTAGCAACTCTGGGCTTGTTTCCTCAACTAGATGGAGCTGAATTGGGATTGTGTACTTTAGACAGGTCATTCAGCTTTTTACTTCTCTTTTGTCCCTATGTGACCCTGTTATCTTATGCCTGTCCTACTGCACTTGCATATGTAACTTCCTTGGCCTTTGTGGGTATTTGAGTTTGCTACTCTTAATCTGAAACAATGCCAGATAACTCATTTTCTCCAGAATAATTCTCAACTATTTGAAAACAATTGGATTGTCTTCCAGCTCTATTTCATCTGAAACTTCACAAGCATGTCTTCTATTTCTTCATCATCATGTTGCTTACTTCAAAATATGAAACAAGATACTACCCTCAAGTAAAACCTAAATATGAAACAAGATACTACCCTCAAGTAAAACCCTAACCTTATTGCCCACTCTGATACAGAAATAATCAGCATGCTTTAAGCTTACACTCCGTACACTGGTAGCATCCTTTAGCTGTATTTATAGCTGATTAAACAATATAGCCCGATGGTATTAGTATTTTGCCCATGTTTAGGCATCTTAACCCACAGCAGAATTAATTTACAATGATTAGATTTACATTTAAACTCTGTAGCCTCTTCAAAAGTACTTCTGAAACATTTTGGTGTACCCTTGTTAATGATCCTCAATGTCATGTATAATAGCTCTTACTGTCATGTAGAGATGTTTTCAAAACCTATTTCTGTTTGTGGTTTCCTGGTGATGGTCATGGCATTTCCTCCTCGAGCTCATCTAAAAACTGATGTGATACAGGCATGAAAGCAAACCCTGGTGCATGTGGATTAAGTACAAACGCAATGCAGGCTGTTACCTGCCAGCACAAACGTGGGCATCTTATTGATGTTTTAAGGTACAAAGCCTAGAACTGGACCTCTAATCAAGGTTAAATGGAACCCAGTTTTTCTGCTGACTGATATTTAATGAAGATAAAGTATAAGAGATATTTAAAAATAGAAATTTTATAATAATGCTAAATTAGAAATGACCAAATATGTAACATTAGGCCATAACATAAGTAAATAACTAGTATACTCACACAATGGAATCCTGTGCAGCCTTTAAAATGATGTAATGCTGTGAGCAAATATTTAGATGTGATAAGGGAAAAAGAATCTAGTTTAAGAGACTATGTATAATATACCCATTTTGTTTAAATTAAAATACATATGTATTATGCATGCATAGAAAAGAGATGAAGGAATATACATCAAAATATTAAAAATAGTTATAATAATTTAACAGGTTGCTTTTGTTATGTTTATTTCTGAATAATAATGGTGATAACACTTTTGCAGTGCTTGCTACATGCAACGCACCATTTTAAGTGTTCTACATATATTACATGAATTACATATATGACATACATATAACTCTGACTTTAACTAATCTTCTAAATTTTCAACAATAAAAAAGTGCTAACTTTTTTTCACAATGTTAAAAGCATTTGAGAAAAAGATAATAGAGATATAAACATTTATATCTCTATTCCATAATTTAAATTCCATAATTTAAAATTATAGAAGTAACTGTAGAACCAAAAGGAAACTAAAGCTTTCTTCATGAGCTCTTGTTTATATTGCATTTGTTGCTGTGAACATGCATCATCTGATTTAAAAATAATAAATGTGCATAAGAAATAACATTTGTGCTTAACATTTTCTTCCATTTTTTGACTTAGTTTTGAATTTGAATTCCAATAATGAAATGCAAAAAAATAAATAAATAAAACAAAATTTTTGGAATCTATAGTTTAACCAAACAAAATCATTTCTATTTCACCACTGCAGTATACATTCTACCAAAATATCTTAACAATATAAGAAAATGAATGCATATCTCCTGGGGAAGGGGAGTTAGAAGATTATGGCCATAGTTACAAGTAGGAAATTTCATTGACTGTCATTTTTTAAGTTTGTAAAATTTACATTTTATTCTATATATTTGCTTTATATAAAAATGTTTTCAACTATTTGCTATCAAATAAAATTGCCACAAATCCAGAAGTTATGTCATATTTATCCTTTTTATTCTTCCATTCTATTGCCTAGTATAGATTACATGTATTCCCTTTTCTGTAAAGGGCCAGATAGTAAATATTTCAGGCTTTGCAGGCCATATGGTCCCTGTCAAAACTATTCGACTCTACCAAAGTAGTTTAAAGATCATCTAAGTCAAATGCCTAACTGATATAGTGTTGAATATAGTTATGTAATATTAGCTGCTACAAAACATTTTTTTGGTCTTAAAAAGATCTTGCAACTTTTATAGAGAAGGTAGAGCATGCAAAACTTCACTAACTTGGACATCTTTCCATTTTGCAGATCGGTCCAACTCAATGGTCAAACTCTGAAGATGGTGGATGATCAAACCTTGCCAGCTATGACAGAAAAACCTCTTCGCCCAGGAAGTTCACTGGGCTTGCCAGCTTTCTCTTATGGATTTTTTGTTATTAGAAATGCCAAAGTTGCCGTGTGCACTTGAAAATGAAAGGCATATGCTAGCCCTGAGATTGAATTTTCAAGTGTATTGATAAAAGGAAAGCAAAAATCAAGCTGCAGGAAAGCAAGCAGATACATTACAAATCACCTCGTGGGAACTTTGGAGGCACCGGGACACTCTCAGTGCTATATAGCACAGTGTATTGTTTTCTCTAAGTAGACCACTACAAATAATAATACCTTATGCCAAACACTATGCCTGTACTTTGCATGTACTATTTTTATTTAAGCTTATTTAAAATGTATATGAATGCTCCCAATACAGCCAGGATGCAAGTAAGTGAAGGATATATTATTAGTTTTAAGAAAGTGCTTAGTTGTTTTTATTTTAAAAAACAGTTACTAGAAGGCTGTCAGATTCTTTCCTCCACAACCTTCAAATTGTTTATAGAAGAAGACCATCTCTTTGCACCTTAACAGTGAGCTAGATTCAGCTGCTGCTTCTCTTCTCATATAACTGAAATTGATTTGCCAAGAGGAAAAATTTAATGCAGTATATTATTACCATCTGTTAATGTTTATTTTTGTTCTACCTTCAGTTCTTGTTTTTGTTGGGAAGCTTCTGGGTGCAAGTAACAGAAAACCCAGATTCATATGGCTTAAACAATAAGGACATTCATAATCACAAATAACAAGAAGTTCAAACGGGGTAGGCTCCACAGCTCATATGTCAGCAGGGAACCAGGTTCTTTCCATCTCTGCTCTGCTACCTTTAGTATTGGCTTCATTCTCAAGCTGGTAGCATGATAGGTGTAGCTATTCCATTCAGACTTGGAAGCATCTGGAGCAAATAGATGAGCAATTTTTCTGTGTCTCCTTCATAGACTTGAACCCTTTCACAGAGCCTCTCCAGCAAACCTTGCCTGGTATTTCCTTATGTCTTATTGGTTAGGAATGGGACACATGACCATTCTCCCAGTGACTGGCAACATCAATAAGATTCCTGTAATTATCTGCTAGTAATCTTTTGGAATGGAGAGAGTGTTAGGAAGTCTGTAGCACTGACCTCTACAGTTCTGTCCTTTTATCAGTGACAGAATGTATTATTTTCTCCTGTATCTTAATTTTTAGAAATATAATCCTCTCTATATTTATGCCTCTATGAATATTGTCTGAATTAAATTGGATTACGTTTATAAGGAGCTAAAGCTAGAACTTAAAGTTTGGATGTTTGAATACCCTTAAATTTTATATGTAAGTAGTTTTTACATTTTCACATTTGAAATAAAAGCAATTTTTATAACCTCAACATCACCTGATTATGCTTTTAATAAAGCTTAAGCCTATAGATCCTTACATTCGGAAGGCTTATTTTTCTTCATTGTGTTGTTTACACCTCCTATTTTTATTTGTCCTTTCAGTCTCCCTAACACCAAAAAAGTTGACCTTGAAGAAAAGAGATCATCAGGTACAAACACAATTTTTTCCCTCGGCATGTAGATTCAATCATGATCAAAGTCTTGTCCTGTCTGGTTTTTTTTTTTTCCTGTCTTCGCTGCCATTTAATAAATTCAAGGTATAATTTTCACTTGTATATTAATAATAATCATCATCCTCTCCTAATTATTCTGCCTGACTTTGCTTAAAAGTCTTAAATGGCTTCCCCTTTCTTATAGGCACACAGGTCCTCCATAACTTGGCACCTGCCTATTTCTTCCACCTCAGCTCTTGTCATTCTCTCCATAAATTCTGTTTTCCACCCATATAATGGTTGAGAAGTCTGAACATACAGCCTCTTTTACCTTTTGCTTCTGTACCTTTGGTGCTGCTCCTTCTGCTCTCTACTTGGCCTATTCTAACTCTCTTTTCTATACGGCAAACTTGCACATTTACTAAGACCCAGCTCAAACATCAGTTCCAATACCTCTCCTATCATTCAAGTAGCTCTAATTATATTTCTTTGCTCCTATAGCTGTTTAGACATTTACCATGACACTTACAATGCATCTTGCAATTATGTGTATAGATACACATAATTGTATCTATATATATCTTTCTAACTTCACTTTAAGCCGGTAAGAAAAAAGTACAATATCTTAATCATCTTTGTATTCCCTGTGCTTAGCATATTTTCTGGCCCACAGTAGCCACTCAGTTGTTTCCTTAATGACAGAAAAAGAACATTCAAGTTTGAAACTAGCTTAGGTATTTTGATTTTGTATATACAGAAAAATTTAATGATGTTTTAAACCTGCAAACGTATTGTCTGCTAACTTTAAAAAGTCTTTTAAAAATTATCTCTAGTGAGCCCTTACTGATGGTGAATGGTTATATGAAGACTGGGGGCATGGTTATGTGAAGAAAGGAACGTTCTCAGTTATATTTTCGTGAATATTAAATGCATTATTATTAAGGTTTCCTTAAACTTCCTTAAAGGAAGCTCTCACCTGTAGCGTCGTCATTGAGACTTTTTGAGTCCACACGTTTCTATTGGTATTTAAACAATCAAATATATTTACTATCTGCAACTTATTATTTTAATTTTGTCTTAGTTTCACCCTTGTGGTTCACTTCATCTCCATGAGAATGGGAATTTCCAAGTTCTGTTGTAAAAATTATGTGTTCAGGGCTTGTCAGTTCTGTAGTGTGCCCATTTTCTTTTTCTTTCTTTTTAAAAAATTCCAATGTGTTGAATCAACCTGTTGAATCACCTCATGGATGATTAGTCTCTTCTAACCAGAATTATCCTTCTAACCAGAATTTTGACTGCCAACAAAACTAACATAAGCACCCATCTGTTTATCAGACAATACAAAATGAAAGGCGGAATGTTTAAAACTAAATTTAAATAGCAGTGGAATGAATAATTAGTTTCTTTGGGAGCCGAAGGGTAGGGTGGAAGGGGGCTTGAACAACACAAATTTATTATTCTGTAGTTGTATAGATTAGAAGTCCAACACAGGTCTCACTGAGCTAAAATCAAGGTGGCAGGCTCTTCTTTTCTTGAAGCTTTAGATGAGAATCTATTTCCTTGCCTTTTTAAGCTTCTAGAGACCACCCACATTCCTTAGTTCAAGGCCTCTTTCCATCTTCAAAGCTAGCAGTGACAGGTCAAGTCCTCACAATGCATCGCTCTGACCTTCCATAGTCACATCTCTTTGTGACTCTCTTCTGCCTCCCTCTTCCACTTGTAAGAATCCTGGTAATTACATTGTGTAATCCAGGATGAATAACTAGTTTCAACTATACATATCCTTGGTGACCTTATAGAAAATGTTACTGATGACTGGTTCATGTATTATATGCCTTAGAAAAACATAACGTGCAAATTCCCATTCTCACTCCACCCCTAGGTCAGATATTTGGGTTTGTTTCCAAGACTCCTCTCTTGTTCTTTTTTAATTTTATACCATTCTCAATTTTAAAAACTTACGGGTTGGAAAGCCCTAGAGCAATTTAGGTACTTAAATATTTAATCTTCCCTTTTATTACTATTAAATGCTATAGGTTTTATGACAAGTTAATTTAAGTTGAATTTGTTCTTTCCTTATTTTCACATATTTGATCATAGTCCATTAGTTTCTGAATTGTTTTTTTTTAGGTTATTTTATTACATGCAACTTATGTATTTATTTAGATACCCATAGACTTTTCAAAGGACAATAACAAATCTAGCTTATCTGATTCTGCAGCACTCCAAACTTAATAAGGAAAAACTGCATGTTTAACAGATTCTTCCTAAACACATTTCATTAAAAAACCTCTTATACATCTAATAAGTCACAAACAAATTTAGTATATCA
The DNA here is from genome assembly GCF_902729225.1 of Pteropus medius. Taxonomy (NCBI): domain Eukaryota; kingdom Metazoa; phylum Chordata; class Mammalia; order Chiroptera; family Pteropodidae; genus Pteropus; species Pteropus medius. The sequence continues at coordinate 29,778,198 of NW_024351730.1, read as the reverse complement.
AGTTCTCTAAGCATTTAAACATCTTTAAAAAAAAAAAAAAACAAGTTATAGTAAAAACTATATAACTTGCATAAAAGTATTATTTCTTCATCCCAAAGTTATGAATTTACTCCCTTAGCCAGAGTTAACGATTACCGATTCAGGCCCGCTTCACCAAGTAAGGTAACAATCAGGTTTTTGATTAGAGAGTCTAGAAACAGGATATAGAATGACCAATGTGTTCGTTAAGTTCAACTCCTTCTTATGTTTAGGTGGCAGAGGTGGGGTCATCCAAAGTAAAGCCTAAGACAAGGACTTGTGGTCAGGTATTTTACTTGGGAGGTGATCTCAGTAAGCAAACATGAGCGATCAAGGAGAGTGAGACGGAGAAGGAAAAGCCAATGTTAAGATTTACTGTTTAGTTTGCTGAGACAGACAATGACAATGCAGTTCTACCAGCACTGCAGGGAAGCTCATGGGATGCCTCTCTTATTATTCTCATATTTCTTGGCAGCTTTCATTTTATAGTCACTTTACTGTCAATTACAATTTCTATAAAGAACAGCAGCTTCACATAAAATTGTTTTAAGGCCTGAAGCGATTATAGTAATTGATTGCACTATTTAAACTTGAAAGTCACTTTTACACCTTTAATAGCCCGTGTTGGGAAACAAACGATTTTTTTTAATCTAAAACATTTTCTCTCTGACCCACCCCAAAATCAGATGAAACAAAGTAAATAAGTAAAAATCGTTCCAAAGATCAAATATTATAATGAATTTAGAAGTGTTCAGAAATGTAGATCTATAAAAATTAAGTATATATATATAGAATGTATTGATTGATTTATCATTAAACAAATATTTGTGGAATGAATGAATTTATTCACCATCTACTAGGTAATATTACCTGTATTAAGCAGTTTTCCAGAGAAACAAAACCAATAGTGTGTGTGTGTATATATCGATATAGATAACATTTCTAAAAGATCACTAAAGAAAAGAAGTTAAAACTTGTTATTCATTCCACTACCATTTATTTTTAGTTTTAAATACTCCTCTTTCATTTCATATTGTATTGTGAGATAAACATATATATGTGTGTGTGTATATATATATGTGTGTGTGTATATATATGTATATATTCCAATAACGTGTATGTATATACATGTGTGTGTGTATAGCTTACTTTAAGGAATTGACTCATGCGATTATGGAAGCTGGCAAGTCCAAAATATGCAGGGTAGGCCAGCAGGCTAGAGACTCGGAAAACAGCTGATGCTGCAGTTCAAGTTTGAAGGTCATTTGCTGCTTTAATTCTTTCTTGCTTGGAGGAATTCAGTCTTTTGTTTTATTCAGGCCTTCAACTGATAGAACGTGGCCCACCCACATTATTGCAGGCAATTCGATTTATTCAAAGTACATGTTAAAATCATCCATAATATCCTCACAGAAACATCCAGGTCAATATTTGACCAAATATCTGGGCACCATAACACAGCCAAGTGGGCACATAAAATTAACCATCCCATTTCTTATGGATAATAACTTTTAAAAAAGCAAACAGAGTCCCTTCCCCTAGGGACTCATGATCCAGGGTGAGAAATGAGAGTCTTGTAGGTTCTTTTAGAGATAACCCAGTCTCTGCTTTTTCTAAAGAGTTTATAGCAGTTGAGTGCCTTCCCCAAGAGCATACATACAGTGCCTTGGCAACAGTGTCTGAAAATTATTTAAGTCTAACCGTTGTAAGTCAGGGACTTCTGTAGTCTTTGTGTTCTCTAAGAATAGGATTTTTTCTCCTTGATGTGCCCTGTGATAAGCATAGTGCTTTCATGATGCAAGAATTCAATAAATATTTTGTTAAATTATTTAGTCTCTTTGAGTTTACAATCAAAATGAGCAAAACATTCAAATTAGTGTAATACAAAGAGAAATTATTTAAATTCCGTAAAAGAGATAAAACAGTTCTATTAATGTTTCAGAAGAGGAAAATATCTTATATAGTTGTAAGATTATGTCTAAAATTCTAAGTGCCATGGCAGTGCTAAAGAGAAGATGCTGCTCTCTTGTGTAAGTTTCAGTGGAAGACAGTGTGGACAAACAATAACAAACTCAGAAACTCAGTTTTCACCTTCATCCTGGCCCCAAAATTCAGCTCTAAGGTTCTTTCTCCTACTAAACACACAAACACACACTCACTCACTCTGATGGCAAGTCTAACGATTCCTCTCAAGTAATGAGCCCACCAAGGAAGCTAGAAGAAAACTTGCTCCAAATAAGGGCACTCCCACTGATGGTGAGAATTGCAGGATCAGGTCTGGGACTAGCACCTATGCATCGAGTTGCAGAGGAAGATCTGGACACTATGAAGTTCCAGTTTTCTCTGTATCTCCCATGAATTCTTTTCATCAGAGACCAGACAATATACAGCATTCTTCCAAATTTAAATTTCCTAAAAATGATGAAAAGGAAAGGAAAAGGCTGAATCTTTCTCTCAAAGGTGAATCTTTACCCCAAATCTTTTTGAGAGGCTTCCAAGAAGTATAACTAAGACTCACATCTCATAGATATTTTTCACTTTGGGGACAATCTAAGTACTTGATATGCCTACAGAAACCCATCTTTCCAAAGGCTAAGGCAATGTTTTGGTTGTGCTGGAGTTCGAGATGTCTTTGTTGAGCTTGAGAATCCAGATAAAAAGGGATGAACCCATTAAAAGATAAACTCAGGCATATTAAACATTTAAGAGTTTATCTAAGCACATAGCCATGGGGCAGTGCCAAACTGGAAGTGGTTAGGAGCAGTCTGCTGACCAGAACTAGGCGGGGCGGGAAGATATACAGAAAGTGCAGAAGCAAAGAAAAGAAATTATTTGATTGGCTATAGCTTAAAGCCTAGTTGACTGGCTGTCCTTAGCATTCTGATTTCATAACTTGGAGGCATTTACAGGTTGAGGTTTTTGCTTATGTAGACCATCGGGGCATTAGAGTCACCTCAGTCTAACTTGTTTAATTAATTTAAAAAACACACGGATGAGGACGGCTGCTGGATGGTCAGGAGGCCCCTCCATCAATGCTGGCTCTTGGCCTAAATATTTTACCTGCACCCCAACCACAGGAGACACACAATGAAGACCCAGATTCCCGAGTACCATTATCCCAGGACCAATGCAGCCTCAGAAACACTCCATTGTCTTCTAACAAAACAGGACTGCAGTAACTCCCGTCTCTCTGCAGTAGATCCAACCCAGCAAAATATTGTAACTTTTATAACTGAAGAAGGATAAGTAGAAAACGTCCATGCCAGATGGCTGAGTTGGCAAGGGCTGCCATTTTAGAACTCTCCTCATACCCAGAGGCAGGCTTGCAAATCACTAACTGAAATATTTCTGACATCAGTCTATTTATTTTGGCTGAAGACTGGCAGTCTCTGGGTTCAATAGGTTTTTTGCATGTTTGCTTTTTTTTTTTTTTCCTAGGACTCCCTACAGGGCAAAAACGACCATGCTACTCCCTATTTCAAGTTACTCTAAAAGCTCGGACCACAGCGCCGCCGGGACCGGACAGGTACGGACAGGCATCCCGCTGACGTCACTGCGCATGCCTAAACGTGACCAGGCGCCCTGGAACTAACGTCAGGCCCTGTGGGATCACGCCTTCCGAGCGCCATGCTGAGCTTGGGAGGCGCGGAGGTCGCGCGCGGCCTGCGGGCCGTGACGCAGGCGTGGCTGGCGGGCTCGCGCTGCCGCGCTCTGACCCTGGCGCGCGCGGCGGGCGCGTCCCGCGCTGGGGAGGGGCGGCCCTTGGTGAGTCCGGGGCCGCGCGGGCGTCTGCTCAGCCTGTCGGCCGCGGCGGTCGTGGACTCGGCGCCCCGCCCTCTGCAGCCCTACCTGCGGCTCATGCGGTTGGACAAGCCCATTGGTGAGTGTGGCGGACCGGCGCGCGGCGCGGGATGTCCAGGGGATGCGGCCTTAAAGGAAATAAAGCCTGAAAGGCGGAGCTTCGCCGCCAGGCGCAGGATAGTTTCGAGACACCTGCGAAGTGACCTGCCGGCCTTCACGCCCCTTCGAATCTTGAGCCGTGCAGTAAATTCTCTCGTTCCACAATCCTTGTTTAAGTAGTGAATCGAGCAGAAATGCCGTGCTCGTGTCCCTGCATTTGCACAGATTTACAGTATTGAAGCACTTATACTTTCATTACGTTTGATCTTTTCCATAATCCTGTAAGGCTGTCAAATCACATAAGATTGTAAAGACGCTGAGGAAACAAACTAAAGCTCTTCGGCAGAGCCAGACCTGATGAACCTAGTGTTTTGTTGCTGAATTCTAGCTCTTTGCCCTGCACCACTGGTACCACCGCAGCACGTACAGCACTTATGGACTGCCTTATCTGCTCACAGTCGCCTCCTGAGGATTTCCCCGACCTTCCTATTTAAAGTATCACCTACCACCTCACTCTCTATCCCTACACCCCTCGCCCCGCATTTTATTCATAGCACTCTCCACTAACTAACCTTATGCATTTATTGGTTAATTGACCTCTCTAATACAGTATAAGCTTCACATATATGACATATTTCTTTCTAGAGCCTAGAACAGAGCCTACCAGTAGTAATAGATGTGTTAATAAATTCCTACAACATCACGTGACTAGCCTTAGGGCTAGAGCTATGGAAACTCCCTGCTCTCAAAGAACTCCCAGTCTAGTTAAAAAGCTGATACAAGTGATCCAGATAGTATAGCGGGAAAGAGTAATTATTGTGGAACTTCATTGATGGAAAAAGTCAAGAAGAAAGTGTAACTCAAGGACAGGTAGATTTCGCAGAGGAGGGAAGAGATCTTGATTGGTGGAAATATTTTGGCAAAGATCCTAAGGTAAAGTGTTAGAACACTAAGAATATAAGCTGATCTGGAACCCCATGTGAGTGTAGAAGTAGTGGGCGTTCAGGCTCCTTGCAGGACACTGACCAGTGCCCGTCCTTGGCCTGGGGCTTAGGGACCCCTGACGATGACATTTGCCGTTGCAATGCATAGAAATGCAGTCACATGCATAAATTTTCTCCACCGTTTTCCAGCTAAAACCCCAAATTAGGCCTTGTTTTTGGCACTCTAGGTTTATGCACTACCTATTTGGGATCAGAGCACTAAGAGTTTATAACAATTAACAATTAAAGTATAAAAGCAAAATAAATAATAGGGACAGCCCTGCTATCATGACCCCTTACATGTTGGCGCCAGATACGAGTTGATAGGCATAAATTTCCAAGCCCAGTTCTAATCTGAAGCCTAACTATAATTATGTTCTTAGGGTCTGTGTCATGGAGCTGCAGTGCAGGCTTCCAGGCATCCAAGACAGATCAACAGCTGCTGTAATTCTCATTTCCATAAAACTCTGGCTTCTACTTCAGTGGTTAGACCACCCCACCACCTAATAAGAGGCTGTATAGGAGTTACACGTAAAGCTCTCAAGCCAAACCTTTTAGTTTGAATCTTCACTTTGCCCACTCGAGAGACCTCAATTAAGTTACTTTACCTCTCTGGGCCTTCATTTCTCATCTATGAAATGAAGATACTAATAATACTGACCTTTATAAAGTTGTCTTGAGAATTCATTAACATATATCAAGTCTTTAGAACAGTGCCTGACATAATAACTACTCAAGAAAGTTAGCCCTTATTCCTTGAGAAGTAGAAATTGGATAAGATTGGGTAATAGTTACTATGTATGTTAAGAAGATACCAGCCTGCTGTGCTTTGATTCTAAATCAGGTGATGATTACAGGATTTTTAAGACAACTTATTAATGTTCTGTGTTACAGATCATTTAACATTTTTTGAGCCCCTATGTATGCCAGGAACAATAAAATGACAGTAGCGTAATCCAAGTTTGATATTTCTTTATTTAAATTCTTTTGTGGGGTAATTTTATATTCATTGTTTTACTTTGTTGAAGTTTAATCTTACTATCTTCATAAACCAAAGTGTATTTCATTGTTTTTCAGAATGGATTACAATTTATTTCAAACGGGTAACAAACTGTTATTTCAGGAAGTTTCAGTAGGTGGCCCTCTTTCCACTAAATTGGTGGTATAATTTTTTGTTTTACTGCATTTATGGGTAAAATTTATGTTGTCTTAAAGATAGTGTGTAATTATTGAATGACTCTTAGACTCCATTTACTCAACCTCTTTGCTCTGCCATCACCTGTCCTAACTTGCTCATTTTCTTTAATCTCTCCCTCAGAATTTTTCTTTTTTCTACAATAAACATTTCTTTATAAAACCTATCTGTATCCTCCCCACTTCTGAAGACATAAAGAAACTGTCATAGGGAAGACAGAAAAAAATGTTGCTGAGAATCAGGAAGGAAAAGAACAATAAGAATTTAAGGATATGTAGAGATTTGGGTATAGAGAGTGATAGCATTGGCCTTAGGACATAGATTGGAGCCAGACTACCTGGATTTGAATTCCAGCTATGCCACATTTTACCTGTATGACCTTGGGCAGATTACTTTCTCTATGCTTCAGTTTCTGTATTTGTTAAATGGTTATAATAAAAATAATGCCTATGTCATAAATGTGTTGTGAGAGTCAAAAGTGTTATATGACAACACCTGGCATATGGTGCTATATATTTGTTGTTATTGTTTTCGTTTTCATCATCACCAGTATCATCTTTTCATAACAACTCTGAAAATTAGATATTCTTTTCTCTCATTTATAAATGAGGAAGGATGAGCCTTAAATTTAATATTCTTTAGTGTCTGGTGTTACTCCACTTACTAGTGGCCGACATCAAACCAGACATCTAACTTTCCCCTTCATTAGAGGAGCCCTTCTCTTCTGTAGGGTCACCCTACATATTCCTTTTAGTAAGTGAATACACCACCTGTAATTCAGACTTAAGGCCAAGAAAATTTTGTTCCTGACATAAAATGCTATAGGTGCTTACACATCTTTTTTCTAGAATTTTTTTTTTAAATGGAACCTTCTGTTATGACCACACCAGGAAAATAATGCCTGTGAAGCCATGGTCTTTCTTTTCTATTGGGGCAGGATCAAGCTACTCCTCTGTCCCTCTGAGTTATAAGGAAGTAGTTAAATCCATGGTTTTACTTAATCTCTGTATATCTGTTGCCTCAATTGTAAAATAGGAATAATAATAGTGCCTACTTTATGAGGATGTTTTTAGGATTAAATTACATATAAGTTATTTACAGCACTTGACATTTCACAATCATTCAGTAAATGTTAGTCTCAGTTTTGTCATGTGTTTCTGACTGTGTTTTTTTACTTCTTTGGGATGTGGTGTTTAAACAAATGAAAACAATTAATTAACTTGAATTTGTACCTTTTTTGTCTTTTTACTTTTCCTTAGGAACCTGGCTGCTGTATCTGCCATGTACCTGGAGCATTGCTTTGGCAGCTGAACCAGGTTGTTTTCCAGATTGGTACCTGTTATCCCTGTTTGGCACTGGAGCTGTTCTTATGCGTGGAGCAGGCTGTACTATTAATGATATGTGGGACCAGAACTATGATAAAAAGGTGATTTTGTCTTGGAAAGGAGCAGAGAGGTTCCTTTCAATCCTGCAGAGTAACATGGTGACATTACTTTTGATTGCCACATAAAGCAATAGGATCGTTTAGTATCCTCACTGAAATCCAGCATAAGAATTGCTGATACCAGCTGAATAGCATGTGTTACAAAGTACACTGTACTTTCTTTCTCAACACAAGAGCAGCGATGGAGGCAAGGCGTGTACTTCATTTTTACAAAATGAAGTAGGATTTAGAATGCTGGGGTAAGGATGTTAGGAGTGAAGTTAAAAATTTCATCTGAACCTTTGGATGTCTGAAAGAACTGCCACCCCTTCCTTTCAGATATATATATTGGAGCTGTACTATTCATATTTAAATCAAATCTTAATGTAAATGAACCAAGGCACTTCTATTATCATTTGCTATAATTATTTCTTTTTTAAAAAACTTACACTTCTCCTTGGAAAAATAATACATTTTTATTCTGAAAACTTCATACAGTACAGAAATAGAAAGGATAGGAAGTACAAGTACTCCTTATCACTCCAGTCCCCCAGAGAAAACTTCAATTAAAGTTTGATGCATTATGTTCCTCTGGATTACTTCCTATGCATATTCTAACATATGTGTATAATTAATTCTTTGTTCCTCAATAGACTTGTCATTTTCTCAAGGGAGAGGTCCATCTCATTTGCCTTTTATCCTAGCAGCCACGCTATAACAAGTACAAGATCATTAAGATCATTAAATGCTTGAGTAAATAATCAAGTAAACTTTCAATTTAACAGAAAGCCGTGGGGAACTATATAAAGTAAATAATCATATATATACTATATAAAGTGGATAATCATCTCTAGTTTGCCTTTCACATGTGTGAATTTCCCTTAAAGAAGGCACACCTATAATCATTTTTAGTTTATAGAACAGTATCATATTAATATATTTTTTAAATTCATAAAAACATTTGTTGACTACTCGCTGTGTGTGAGACACAGTGACAGGTTCTAGGAATGCAAAGGTGAAAGACACCATCTCTGACCTCATGCTTTCGTAGTTGTGATACAAGCAGCACTGTCATGAGAATGGTGTTCACAAAGAGGACTTAACAAAGAGCACCTACCTGAGCCTATGGGAGAAGGTCAGAACTTTGAACTGTGGCAGAATAAGGTGGCAAGAAAAGGGTGGGCTGGAGGATGAAGGTCTGTTTGGGCAGAGTGAATAGCAGATACAGAAGCATGGCTGTGAGATAAAGTATATTATGCTTGACGACTGCAACCATGGGGTTTACTTGCGTCTGGAGAATAGGTTAGTGGCAAGGTGGCAGGAACTGATAAAGGCCTCTCTATGCCCCACTGAAACAGGTGGGATGCCTTGATCCATGCCAGAAGATGCATACTTTTTTGATTTTGGGGTTCACACATCCTGGTAAGTTTTTCATTCTGCATTACTGTGTGAATGAGGCTTCTGGCATATTTCATTTCAAAATAATGCTTGAACATGTTTAGAGCAACTAATGCCTACATCCCGGTTGTCATATTTTACTATAAAGTTTTGCAAGATGTTGCCCTTAGGGGAACTTGGTATAGGGTACGTGGGATCTCTGTATTTTCTAAAATACAGAGATTAAAAAACAACCGCGTGCAAATCTACAGTTGCCTCAAAAGAAAAAGTTTATCTAAAAAAATAACATTCAAACCAACCAACTTTTTCTAATTTTTTAATTAACAAAATATGACCATTTTAGTTCCCCCCTAAGTGATTTTTTTCTCCCTAGATCAAAGGGAACTGATTATATATATACCTTACATCTCTCCCAGGATATTTTTCTCTGATTAGAAGAATCTAGATTCTATATTGCCATGCAACAGAGTACTTAAACGATTGTTTTAGAGTTATTGAGGTGGTTTTGCTAACACAAATTTTAAAGGATTATGTACATCTCTTTTAAAGGATAAGTTAAAAAGCTTGGCCAAATTGTAATGCTTACCTCACAGTTTCTTAAAGGTTGTATTTCATTAAGGACATGTTTATGGCTCAGGGTTTTAAGTGAATTGCTATTAGGGTATCTAGGTTAGGTGTGTTTTGTTGGCATCTATAATCTACTAGCCATCTGGTAAACATTAGGTTCATAAATATTGAAATAATCTCACGTAGGTTATATGTGAGATTGGTTTTGTAAGCTGTGAGCACTTTAATTTCATAAAAACTACAAGGATATGTACTGAAAGGTCGGTGTAGTCTTGTAGTTAGTAGTGTCGTCAGTGGGACTAGACTGACTTGCTACTGTGCTGTCTGTGACTTTGGAAAGTTACTGAACAAATATATATTATTTGTTCACATAAGTTTTCTAAAACTTAGAAATAGCAAGACCTTATGAGTGGTTAAAAGACAGGGTTGTTATGAGTATTCAAAAATGTGATGCATACGTATAGCTCGTAGAATAGTGGCACCTTAAACACTCAGATATTCGCTGGAATAATAATATCCTAAAACACATAGGAGAACATAAATATTATTTCCAATTAAAATTATAGGGACCAAATAAAAGGTAGACGATCCAGTTCTAGCAGTTAAACCAAAATAAGTCGTTATAGTTTGACAAACTGTTTTATTACAGAGTTAAGCATACTAAAAATTGGGTCAGCAGTTTTTTTCGTAGAGTTGGGTAATAAATATTTTAGGCTTTGTGGGCCAGAACGTCTTTGCTGCAACTACTTGACTCTGTTGGAGTAGGAAAGCAGCCATACACAGTATATAAACAAATGGTGTGTCTCTTTTTTTAATAAATCTTTATTTTTGGACACTAAAATGTGAATTTCATATTTTCACGTGTCACAATACATTAATCTTTTTTAAAATCAATATTCAACCATCTAAAAAAGTAGAAACCAACTTAGCTTATGGGCTGTATAAAAACAGGCAGTAGGCTAGATTTGGCTCACAAGGCGTAGTTTGCTGACCCTTGATACAAATTATACAAAAATATATTACTAATAGTTAACATTTATTGCATGCTTATATGCTTCAGATACTGCATTTACTCTGAGGTAGGTGATATTATCACCCCTCTTAGTTCTTCTCCTTCTCTGTTTTACCTTTCACAGGTAAGAAATAACCTAAGCCCAAGAGAAGTTAAGTAATTTGCCAAAATTCACACAGTGATGGAATTGGATTCAAATGCTGGACTCTCTGATCCCAGATCCTGAGTTCTTAACTTTTAGCAATATTGAAAATTTTGGTTATGTTCTTTATTTGTGGTTGAGTGTAGAGTAATCACATTTTGTGATCTCTTGAAAGGAAAAGAACAAATTAAGATGTTATTTGTTCAAACACTTACTCTGTTCATGTCCTTATAGTGGGTTTGCCCTTTATATTTGAGTGCAGCTAATATATGATAGCAGACCCATTCCTAAACAACCTGCCAAAAGCACTCCCACTTTCAAACCTAGATAATCTGTCTTCTTTCTATTTTCACATCTGATTTCTGATTGCAGCACTTCCCATACTCAAAGCAGTCACATGATATCAGCCTTATCTGACATGCACTGAAATTTTTTCTTTCCTGAGAATTCTCATTATTATTGTTCCTCTTTTCTCTCTGGAAATTCAGTATACTTGCTGAGTAGCTAAATAGCTAAGTAAAGAGTTGCTTTGTTTTGTGTGTTTGGAGATGGGAATGGGAAATGGAAAGAAAAGGGAATGAGTAGTAGGACTTTTTAGTTCTTTTCAAAGCTATTTTAATACCAATTTTTGATTCTTGGCAATACTTCCACTATTGATTTCACCTTTTATTCATATTTCTGCCTTAGTACTTATGATGGCCCAGTCTCTTGATGAAATGTTTAAGTAAATGATTGATGTCTTATAAACTATATAAATGTCTAACCAGTGTACTGTATACTTGAAACTAATAAAAAAAAAAAATGAGCCATTACATGAGGCTAACGTATCTGTTTTTATGTGTTAAGGTTGCAAGAACAGCAAATCGCCCAATAGCTGCTGGAAACATTTCAACTTTTCAGTCCTTTGTTTTTCTTGGAGGACAGCTGACCTTGGCACTAGGTGTTCTTCTGTGTCTGAATTACTACAGGTATATTAAATGTGTTCTTCATAATTATGTATAAAATCTCTCCTTTGAAATGGAAGAAGTAGGAATAAAATAAAATTGAAATATCTTTATCATGAAGTTGTTTATTGGCTGCCTATCGAGCATCTGTAAACTAGCAAGTATAAATCACCATACATTGTAAAATCAAGAATGCTTTCAACCAAAAGAATGAACAAATCAGCATGTAATTTATTCTGAACCACCATCAGTACTCATACTACATGTTCCTAAGGGACGCAAGGCACTTCATAGGTTTTTTAGGTGCATGCATGGATGTGTTTGTTTATATACTCGTATATGTAATTTTATTTATCCTGATAGAATCTCTGAAGTAGATAGAAGCAAAAGTGATTATACTCATTTTGCAAAAAAGAGAAACTGGGTCTTTCCCAGAGTCATGTTTCTAGTCATGACAGAAGAAAAAATAAAAGGACTCATTCCTATATTTCTTAAACAGAGACAGAATTAAACTTCTGTGCATCAGATGGCTGTTTACAGAGTGCTTCAATAAGGCAAAAAAGAGGAGGTCAGCAAATAAGCATTACTTTATAGAGACTAGTCTTAAATATATACCTTGCCCTGCTATCATCAGTCACATAAAAACCAGAAGGTTATTCCTGGAGGGATGGTGATAGGTGAGCTTTGATGAATATCTTATGTTATCATTTCTTTCATAAGGGTTTTGTGACCTTATCCTCTTCTAGAGAAATAACACCCCATTGTACGTCTAAGAAGGGATCTCTTGACTCTAATGATCTGTTCTGATATCTCAGTTTACTAGCAGTAGCATATGGTGGGTAAGCACAAGTTGGACTCTGGAGCCAGTTTGCCTTAGGTTTGAATCCTGGCCCTACTACAGACTAACTGTATTATGACAAGTTAATCTCTTTGTGCTTTAGTTTTCTCATATGCAAAAAACAAGTAGAATAAAACTATCTGCCTCTTAAGGTTGTGGTGATGATCATAATGAGTTAACATATATAAAATAGTTAGAACAGTGCCTAATACATAAAAACACTATATGTGTTAGCTGTTATTATCCATCCTTTATCCTAAACAAAGTCAAGATAATTTTACATAACAAAAAATAGAATTTTTAAGATAAATTATTTTCTCAAGTAGTGTTACTATTGCTGTTTTAGTGATTTTTAATAGGTGATATATTAATCTTTTTAATGGTTTTTCTTGATTTCAGTATAGCTCTAGGAGCAGCATCCCTACTTCTTGTCATCACCTACCCACTAATGAAAAGAATTACATACTGGCCTCAGTTAGTTTTGGGTAAGCTTGAAATAACTTTAAGTACTTCCTTTGATACCCTCAAACTATACTTTTAGACATAATATCATACATATATATTTAATGTGGCAGAAATACAATGTCAAATTAATCATGAAATTTTCCACACCAAGAACAGATTTTCATATTTTAAAGGACAATTAACTATTTCTGTTGCCTAAAAAGTCTTGCTTATTTATTAAGATTGTCATTATTTTCTGAAATGTTCTTTTAAAAATCTAGGTATGTTATGAAGAAAAAAATTAGCTGCCTCGACTCTACCCCTCTCATTAGGTAGTTGATCTAGACACTCTGAAGACTTTGGGGATTGGAGTAGAAAGCACTCTGAGCTGGAGAACGAGAGTTAGTGTGTATGATGGCTTAGCCGGCTTCGCAGGACTCCCCTCTTGTAAAACTTTCTTTCGACCTCCCAGGAAAAAGTTATAGCAAATGGGCCCGCACAGCACTCTGATGTGGCACTTACTCATTTCAACAGCATTAATTCAACATGAAGATATTGAGAGCCACCTCTGTCTCCCCATTAATAAATTGTAAATTCCTAAAAGATAAAGCATTCTTTACATATGGATGGCTCAGCATCTAACAGCACTTGATAAATCACAGGAATTCAATAAAAGTTCATTAGTAGAAAGAGAGGAAGATTAGTAGGTAGGTAAGTCAAAATCAATTGGAAAAATACCTACTAGTCTTTTCTGTTCTATTCCTTGAATAATCTAGAGTGTTCTTAAAACTATTCTAGTTCTTTGAACTTTTTTTTTTCCCCACCCCAGTAAATAAAAGAACCAAAAGACACTCCAAGAAATTGATGTGAGCCTGATGTGGAAAGTTGTTGTGGAATATTTATCTTTTTGTAGGATCTTCTCATTCAATGTTGTGTTTCTTTTTATTATTTAAAAAAATAGGACATTATAGTCTCAACTGACCTGGGACTCTTTTGATAAAAGGATAAGCATTTCCTATTTATAAGATAATATTAAGAAAGCTGATATATTTACTTCAAATATTTACTGAACCCCTGACTTTTACTTTGTGCCAGGAATCACATCATGTGCTAAGAAAATTAAATTGACTAAAACACATTCACTCTCTTGAAGGAGCTAGAGAAGACAACAGATAAACAGGCCATTACAGTACATTATACTGGCATGCATGAGTGCTGTGGGAACACAAAAGGGAGGCCCATCATCAACTGAGGAGGGATTCTGAATGGAAATAGGTAACAGAGGTGGAGAGAAGACATTTGGGAACCATTGAGTGGAAATAGGTAACAAAGGTGGAGAGAGGACGTTTGGAACCCATTGTGTTTGAGGTACCTGAGGGACTTGCAGGTAGAGGTGCCCAGCAGACAGTTCAGTATCGAGTCTGAAGCTCAGGGAAGTGATCCAGCTTGTATGGAGAGGCTTAGGAGTTGTCAGCATGTAGATGTTTACAGTCCTCAGGGAGGTTGGGATTGTGGAATAAATAAGGATTCCTGCCTATACTCTTGTTTCTGTAGTTTATAGGGAAAGTAAAATGCTAATGGAAAGACCACATGACTTTTGACTTCAGGTCTCAATTTAGACCCCAGCATCTACTATTCATTGGCTATGCCAGGCATCGTACTAGGTAGGATAAATGTTCTCATAAAATCTACTTATCAAGGGACTATCATCCTTTCTATTAGCTCTGTTATTTTAATTGTTAACCTCTCTGAATCTGTTTTCTTTTTTTAAAATGTAGCTAATAACTATCACAGAGAGCTGAGAGAATTTAAAGAAGAAACGTATTAGAAAATAACATACATAGAAGCACTTACTACATGCTAATGCCCCTTTCTTTCCCTTTGGAATTCTCAAGTACATTTAGACATTTCCTCTATCTGTTTCACTCATTGTAGGGTTGACTTTTAACTGGGGAGCATTACTTGGATGGTCTGCTGTCAAGGGCTCCTGTGACCCATCTGTTTGCCTGCCTCTTTATTTTTCTGGAATTATGTGGACTCTCATATATGATACTATCTATGCCCATCAGGTAAAGAAATATTTTTTTTTCTTAACTTTGGTGTAGTTGTTTTTTAAAAAACTTTAAGAACCTAATTAAAGGGAAAGTATTTTTTTTCTAAAAAGTAAATTATTTACACTTACATGACATCAACAAAGTATTTCTGTTTTTACCAAAAAGATCACCTCATTTATTTTATTTGTAATAATTTAAATAGTATTTACTATGTGCTAGGCACTGTATTAAATACCTTCCAAATACCAGTTTAATCCTCATAACAACCTGCGAGGAAAGTACTTTTATTATCCTCATTTTAACAGATGAGGAAAACAGGCATAGAAAAGTAATTTATCCGTGTCACACAGTTAATGTGTGGCAGAACTGAATTTGAACCCATACAGTCTCCAGAGTCAGTGCTTTTAATTGCTGCCCTCCCTTGCCCTCTCCTGCCCTTCTGTTGATGCCTCTAATCATTGTACCAGCCAACTTTTTTTTTTTTTTTAGGTAGTATAAGTAATAAATGTTTTCCCATATTTTTATCTATTTTTTTTTGTCATTATCAGTTTAAGACTGCATAATAATCCATTGATTTAATATGCCATAATTTTTAAAAAATTAACAATTTGTCTGTTTTGGCCATTTAAGTTGTTTCTGAGTTTCTGCAATTATAAATGACATTGTTCTAATTACTAATGTCTTTATGACTGTGAGCTTTTTGGGTAAATTTTTAGGAGTGGTGTTACTTATTTAAAGGATATAAACATGTTTATAGCTTTCAATATTGCCTTTTTCATAAGTTTAATAAAAACTTTTTACTTTTCTTGATTTATGTTCTTAATTTTCTTTTATGTATATGAACTTTGAAAAAAAGGATTTTTTCTCAGTATTTTTCTGAAATATGATTGACTTCTCAATCATTTACTTAAAGAATATGTCATGATTTAATGAAATTTTTTTCTAATACTTCAGTCTGGATTTCATCTTGTTTTCTTTCTATTAACCTCTCTCCTCCACTACATTTATGTTATCATGAAAAAGTTTGTGAGTTCTATAATCAACCTGATTTCCTTAAATGAAACTTAACTAACAGTTTAGAAGAGATCCCTGTATTTTTTGCAGTCAGCTTTGGAACCAGTGGTCTAGATAACTGTACTCCAATTAGATTAACTTCTTCAGTAAAACACACATACTCTTTGACACTTTTGTGATCCACATAATTAAAAACACAGTTTGCACCCTTAAGGTGCTTGCAGTGTGAAAGGAAAAACATACACAAACCTCACACTCATTATAACTTGGATTTGGGACTTCAAACAATAGCTGTCTACCAGCAACTGGTTGCACAGTTCAGCACGCAGCCTCTGATATCACAGGACCATAATTACAACTAAAGCTGCTAGAGACCAGTCAGCTAGATGTGAGTGTATCAAAACCTAGCTCTACTTAAGCAGAAAGGATTCCATGGGAGAAGCAAGGAATAAATTGAGCTAGAAGTAAAATGTGAATGGATGTTGTTAGGTGATAAGTGAGCATTTTTCTACATCTGTGATTTTATTTTAGCAAGATTGAAACTAAAGTGTACAGGAAATTACTGAGATTTGAGAACTCTGTGGTAAGGAAGTGCTATGAAGAATTTGAGTTGTTTTACTTCTAATGTAGTAAAAGTATAGTTAACAGTTATTATAGGATTATAAGAAATACAGTGACATGTAGAAATAGAGCTGGAAGATAATTTTAGCAGTAACATTTAACTTTGATTTGGCCTGCACATCCATTACTGATCAACCTATGTTTCTGAGTTCACTGTCATCTTTAACAATTCATGGTCTATCTTTACGTTTACATATCAATGTTCTTTAAGAGACAGTTTCCTCTGGAATTAGATAATGGTGATGATTGCACAACTGTGTGAATATACTAAAACTATGAATTGTATACTTCAAAATGGTGAATTCTGTGGTTTTAATAAAAAACAATTTCTTATTTCCAACGTTAGGACAAGAAAGATGACACTCTGATTGGTGTTAAGTCCACGGCACTACGGTTTGGTGAAAACACCAAGCCATGGCTCAGTGGCTTTGGTGTGGCCATGCTGGGGGCGCTGAGCCTGGTGGGAGTGAACAGTGGTCAAACCATGCCCTACTACACTGCTCTGACTGCTGTCGGAGCCCATCTGGCTCACCAGGTTTGACCGCCTTATTTTTTCCCTCATTCTTCCTTGATATAAATTATATTATTTAAACAAAATGACCTCTATATTTACCAGCCAAGGTACTTCTCAAAACAAACACTTGCCTTGAACTGTCTTACACTACCCCCTCCCCTGCCCCAACTTATCATATGAAAGAGCTAGCTATATTACTTTAGAGAAGTAACCTAAAACTAAACATATTTTTTTCTTCTGATTTTTTTGGAATTACTTCTGACTTATGTCTGGAAAAATTTCAGTAATGTCTGAAGGTTGTCGGTTGAGCTGAATTACTCTGAAAGCAACTGATAAACACAACTATATTTTTTAAATGCGGGTTTCTAGTAATGATTGGCAAAGTAACTATTCATAGTTTTGTGTCCCACTGGCATAGAGACCAAGACTAGATAAGTCATGAAATGCTGCCATGTCAGAGTTCTGCCTAGGAAACTCATTTCAGGATATGCCCCCTGCACCCTAGCACCTGCAAGCTTATATCATGAATCTACATTATTAACTTTTGTAAAATGAATGGACAAAATCTAATTTTAATTAAGTAGATTGCTAGTAAATAGACTTTTTGCATCAATGTTACCATTATTTTCTTTGAACACAATCCAATAGATGTTAGTGAACTTTTATTTAGATGACCTATTTGATACAGATTATTACAAGTTATCAGTGTAAACAAGACTTGCATAACATGGTGTGAAGAAACCAAAATCCGATGTCCATAAAGTAAACCCCATGCTCTGTCACCGTCATTGTTTAGCAAAGCTAAAAGGATTCTCCAGATTTCATCATTCTCCTCCTCAGAATTTCTCAGCATCCCCTTTTGGTCATAACTCAGCTCAGTGGGGTTGTTGTCATCAGTTGATTGTCTGGTCAGGATAATGGTGGTTTAGCAATATTTAAGCACCTGGATATTAGTGGACAAAGGCAGAAGTTTTGAGGACAATCACAAATATTATAAAAAATGTTTAGAACCCACTTTATATTCTCAGTTGGATTTGTGGTCCTCTCTCCAGTCTTTGACACAGTATTTTAAGATGGACATAGCCTTCCAGTGTTTGAAAAGACAGGAAATCATGATGATTTTAAGTCTGCAGGCCATGTAATAAAGAATAGTTGGAAAAATGCAGGATGCTGATGCTTAAGCCTAGAGAAGAGTAAGACGGGACATGAGACTTTCCTGATATATTTGCAGGACTACTATGGAGGAAAAGGAGTATATTTGTCCTAGATTGCCAGCTGCAAATCTGGGTCGCTAGATTCCCTCCTCTATGTGGGGATAGGAAGGGGATTTACACATGTATGACAGTATTTTTGATTATCATAAGTGAACTAAAGGTCTTATTACAGGCATTTAGTGGGTGAGGGCCAGGTATATTAAATATCTTTCAACACGCCAGGCAAGCCTGTACAATAGAGTTGTCCTGCCTAAACGAGACTTGTTCTCCTGTTGAGAAACATTGCTCCAAAAAATAAAGCCAGAGCTGGAGGGTAGGAGTTGTAGAAAGTAGATTTTAGATCAGTCAGTGGAAGGAAGAGCTTCCTAAATAGAACTAAAAATTTCATGGGTTGCCTCTTAAAGTATTCATGCACCTTTCATGGGGAAATTTTTAGGACACAGCATAGATGATACCCAGTGAAAGAGAGATGGTAGATTTTTCTACATTGTGAAACTGTTTGGGGAACATAAAGGGCTTCCCATTGCTTAAAATTCTATAACAGGGTGTTATTCTTTGTGTCGATGTGTTTATTTGTAAAGCTAAAAAAAGAGCGGGTACTCTACTCATGCAGCATTGTGTTTTTTTTACAGATTTACACTATAGACATCCACAGACCTGACGATTGTTGGAATAAATTTGCCTCCAACCGAACAGTAGGACTAATAGTTTTTTTAGGGATTGTCCTCGGAAACTTGTGGAAAGAAAAGAAGACAGATGAAACAAAGAAAAATATAGATAGTAGAATAGAAGATTAGCAAATGAAGTTTATCTAGGAATTTTTAAAACAAACTTTTACAAAACACTCTCAGGTTATGTTACTACATAATTAAATTTAAATAAGCAGTCTTACAATATGTTAAAGAATTAAGAACCAGAAGATGAAGACTTGCATATTTTGCCTGGATTTTAGTTCAAGTATTTACTAGCAAAATTCTTACCATGTCACAGAAACCAGAGGGACTCCCCGATATGAGATGACCTTGAGTATTTAAGTTGATGCATTCTTTTGTTCATTATAATTGTCATCTTTAGTTTTGGGAACTGTATGTATTTTGGCACTTTAGAAGAAACCAGACATGTATCTCATCTAAATAAATATAGGAAAACACTCTTTTTAGGGAAAAAAAAAAAGCTGCTGCAAAAAGTTGAGGTTTATTCTTTATTGTGACCTTTATTCACTGCCAAAATCTATAATTCAGAAAATCATTGGTTTTCATTTTTTAGGAGAATTTGAGTAAAAAAATTATACATACTATATCCATACAGACTAGTGTTGTTACCAACCCTGACATTTATTTGGGAACTCCAGTCTGTGTGTAGCCACAGTGACCAGAATGGGTAGGCAGGCCATCACCAGGGATCTTTTTTTTTAATCTCGTCTGATTGTAATTCATAAGATAGTGGCATATTAGTTAAGTGTACTGTTTCTTCTCTTGCCCCCTTCAGAATGTTCTCAACACAGCAGCCAGAGTGATTTTCTTAGAATCTATGTGAGGTCATGTCATTCCTCTGCTCATAACCCTCCCCAATCTTCCCAGGACCCAGTACAAAGTAAAAGTCTTACCACCTACTAGGCTCTCCACGATCTGGCCTTATCTGTGACTACTCTTAACAACCTTCTCCAGCCCCACTTACCTCCTCACTGCCCCTCAACAGTCTTGGCAGATTCCTACCCCCAGGCCTTTGCATTTCCGGTCTGCTTTGCCTGGAATGCTCTCCTTGAATGATGTCTTAGTACTTTGCCACAGATTTTTTTTCCTAAATGTTACCTTCTCAAAGAGGCTTTTCTTAGCCACTGTTTCTAAAATTTGATATACAAATTCTACCTACACTTCATATTCTCTTGTTCTTGTTTTTTTTTTCTTCAGAACTTAACCTAAAATATATTTTACTTGATTTAAGTGGCTCTTAGGGAGAGTGGAGTATAAGGGAGGCAGACAATTGTGTATGTGGGTTGTGGGCAACACTACACACTAAATCCCATCATAATGATGATAATGATGGTGATTATGATGATGCAACTAATGGAGCACGTATATATGCCATGCACTGATAAATAGGCAGAGGAAAATGTACTTAACTGTTTGTTTATTCAGTAAATACTGACCCACTGAACATGAGTGTTTAGACTTAAGACAGGAGAAGCAGCAATGAGTTGAAGACAAGAAATAGAAACATATCCCACTTTTAGGTATGTTTTATCTATCCTGATACAGTATCAGAATTATTTTATCAGGATAGATAATATTTTTATGTTGATTTCTGTTTTCTTACAAATATCCTATATATTTTTTCCTTTCGAAAAGATTTAGCAAAATCTATACCATTTTTCTAGAAAATACAGTAATAATAAAATATAGAGTTTAAACAGGTAGAAGAGTATCTTCAGTAACGAAGTGACAGGGAAAAAATCGAGCTTAGAAAAAGGTTATGCCCCTTTAAGGTATGCCATTTCTCATAAGAAAATGTTGATCTCTAAATGTCTTGGCATGGACTTTGGAAAACAATGCTGAACCTGATAACTGGAGCAGGAGCAGGGCCAAAGCGGGCACAGAGGCCTGGTGTTGGCACCCTCTACATTGTACTCTGGAGGAAGCATTAAGGCAGAATTCCTTTCCTACTCAGAAAAGAGCTCCAGTGTCTAAAAGGGCAATGATTCTGTTGAGGAATGGCTAGAATTTGCCAAAATCTGCATAATCTGTTCACGATAGCTACATAATTTTCAGATCACCCTATATTTTAGAATGCTTAAGATCTAAACCCATTAGCACTGATTCCACTTACAGGAGAGTAAGTGCAATGTGTTTCAATTTTATTTCATTTTCTTAAGTTAGTTGATGAAAAGTTAATATGGAACAAATCTTAGAATTGGTAAAACTGCAGCCATTTGTGATAAATGGGGACAGGAGAATATAGTTAAAAATTTATACATTATCTTGCTCTCAAAAAGCTGCTAAAACTGAGATGAGTTAGTTCTCTTATTTTTCCTTCCTTCTCCCAGGTAGAAAGGCTGGAAAAGTGATATAAATGGGTATGGGGCAGATGGGGAAGAAAAGATGAAGTAGATTATTAGCCCCTAAAATCATGGACATAAAATAATTCAGGATTGCAAAGAAGTGCAGTCATCTATCGGATATCAGGGTTATCTATCTATGCATAACCATGAGGGGCACTGTAACAAAATGGGTGAAATCACTAGTTTCCTCTTGGGAAATTCGTTCAATGTAAAAGGCCCTTGCCCTATCTGCTTCAGTTACCCTGAAGTGGTAAAGAATTTTGTAAACAGTTATCTTGTAAAAATTTATGGTAGGGGTGGAGTTAGGGTGGGAGCTACGGGAAACCTGGCTACGGAACCTGAAAGTTACAACACAAGTGCTGCCTCTCCCTCTTCCTGGACTACTTTGCTAAATTGCTCCATCCTTCTTCCATATTGTAAAAGACTCTAGTCAGGCCACACACTACTATTTACCCCAAATCGACATATCCTCTTGCCCTTGGGCTGGTCCTTTTACTGTCCTAGGCCACACTCATACACCCCCGTCTTCCATCACAACTGTTAGGAGGGTGAGGGCCTGCCCTTTAGAACAGACAGGATTTCGTGTGAATCCTCCCTCAAACACCTGCCAACTGGGAGACAGGAAAGTGACAAACCGCTCTCAGCCACCGTACTTTTATGTGCTAGATCTGAGCTATGCGAGCATTAAACAGTTGACATATGTTAAAGCGTATTATGGGCTGAATCGTATTGCCCCAAGATTCAGATATTGAAGTCCTAACCCCCAGTAGTAAATGTATTTGGCGATAAGGTCTTTTAGAGAGATTATTAAATTAAAATGAGGTCATTAGGGTGAGCCCTAATCCACCTCCTTACAAGAGGAAATCTGGACACACAAAGAGACACTAGATGCTTGTGCATGTGAGAGATGACTGCATGAAGGCATGGGAGAGGGCGGCCATCTGCAAGCCCAAGTGAGGGGCCTCAGAAAACCAAGCCTGCTGACGCCTCAGACTTCTGGCCTCCAGAACTGTGAGAAAATAAACGTTTTTCAAGCTACCCAGTCTGTGGTATTTTGTTGTGGCTGCCATAGCAAACGTAATGCAAACCCTGCTACTGAACCTGGCACAGAAAAGTCACTCTACAAATAGGTTCACTTGAAAGCTCTTACTTTTCCACACCAATTCTACCTTTTTGTCCTAAAGCATAAATTTTAGCCCTTACAGTGTCTACAGCAGTGGTCAGCTAAATGAAACCCTCCAAAGATGTCCCTATCCTAATCCCCAGAACCAGTACATATGTTACCTTATATGGTAAAGGGGCTTTGCGGATGTGATCAAGAAAGGTCTTGAGATAGGGAGGTTAGCCTGATTTATCTAGATGGCTCAGTCTAATCACAAGAGTTTATAAGAGGAGGCAAGAACATGGAAGCAAGAGGTTATTGTAGGAAGTGACACCCGACAGAGGAATTCAGATGCTCAGACAACTTTGTCAGAGGAAAGAGAATTTATTAGGCCAGCGGAGCACATGGGGTTAACAACTCCATGCACGAGCTCGCTCTAGTTAGATTTATTTCCGTTTATATACTTCTACAGTGTCCATGCAGGGGTACGTGATTCACATGTGCCTCCTTACTCAAGATGGGGAGGAGGAGCTTCGGGTGGGGGGCTGCAAGGGAGGAAGAATTTCCTGACCATTGGTCTTACAGGTCGTTTGTTTTGTGGAACCCATGACCTTGGCGTGATCAGCACCATTATAAGATTCTTGAACAGAGTCGGGATTCCTAGGCTATAAGCAGGGAGCAGCACTTGATGCCAGCACCTGCTCAGCAGATTCCTTTCCAAAGGCTGAGCTCTAATTGTAACATAACAAGCAGTTTTACATAGTTTTGTTATTCCTACACAACTACAGAGATAAGGAAAAACATTAGGTGGTTGGCAAGCCATGAATCAACAGATGTGAGGTGGAGAGTCCTTGAGGTGGGGGAGGTAGCTATGGGAAAACATGTTAGCTGGAGAGTCCTGGAAGGGAGAGAGGGCAGTCAGGAATGGACTTTAACCGGCTGAGTCGGTCATTTCTTGCAAGCCCTTTCCTTTGCATTTTTTTTCAGATGCCTCCTCTCCTCTCATTATAGTGATGCAAGGAAGGGGTCACAAGCCAAGTAATGCAGGTGGCCTTTAGAACCTGAAAAAGACAAAGACACAGATTCTCCCCTTAGAGCCTCTAGAGAGAGAACCAACCTTGCTGACACTTTGTCTCTAGCCCAGTGAAACTGAGTTTAGACTTCCAACCTCCAGAATTTTAAGACCATAAATTTGTGTTGTTTTAAGCCACTAAATTTGTGGTAATTATAACAGCAACAAGTAAACTAATACAATAATTATTTGAGCTCCGACTGACCTGTCCTGAACTGCCAGAGTACTTGGTTGGTACCAGTGAAGCAGTTGCTAACAATGCAAGTCCTGGAGACATCTTGCCTGGGTTGGAATCTCTTTAACATCTACCGGTTGTATGATCTTAAGCCAGTTACCTGATCTCTCTGTGGTTCAGTTTCTAAGTGGGCTAATAATAATATCCTTCTCATGAACTTAAAAATCATGTCTCCATCTACTAGGATGCAGAGTCCATGATAACTGGGATTTTGTCTTATTCACTAAAGAGGGCCCAATACATCACTCTGTAGGTACTCAATAAATATTTGTGACTTATTGTACACCAGTAGGCTAACATTAAGTATTTGATAGAACTGGTATTAGGTGCAATGATTAGAAATTAGTAATGTCTTTCAACAACACATAAAAAAGTTCACAATGTGAGGTACCATAATAAAAATTAAAATTTTTCACGTACATATGATTAAAACTGTAAAAAACATTTAAAGAAAATTAAAGAAATAAAAATAGATATTTTATGAGTAATAGGTTATTATAATATTGCTCTATAATAAAATTAGATGAGCAATGGTCCAAAATTTCATGTTTTAAGCTAATCTATGAATGTAACCTCTAGTTCTTCCAGTGTTATTTTTACTTTTTAATATTTACATTTAAAAAATAAACGTCAAAATAACCAATGTGTAGCTCCCACAAAGACAAAGGAAAGGATGATGATGATGATGATGATGATGATGATGATGATTTTAATAAGTTCTTTCCAAAATAAAGGATGGGTTTGAATACTAACAGAAGCCCTTTAGCTGCAGCTAAAGACTTCCATGTCTTTCTTTAAAGGATAATCCTTGCCCACATCTGAAAAAGAATTACAGTCTTAAGAAAGTAAACTCCAACAGAGCACCAAAGGTGAGGCATCCCCTTGGCTACCAGCGAGTCACACTGTAAAACAGTCATATCTCCATTTTACTATGGAGCCAACACAGTTTTGTAATCATTCTTATAAAGTTAAACAGTGATGTCCTAAGTCGTCCCATAATATTGGGCAATGAGCTGCCTGCCACACCTTGTTTCTTATCAAAAAAACATGTGGCGGAGAATAGCAACGCCACCTAGTCCTCAGGAAATTAAAAGTTACCTATAGCTTTCTTTTCTGCTATCTTTCAAAAATAATATTTACTGCATTTTTTCCTAATGCGCAAGTAACATATGTACATTGTGGGAAGTCTAAAAATACAGAAAAACACAAACAGGAAAATAAAATTTATTTTTAACATCATTATACAAAGATATGCACTATTAGCAGATTGATAGTCTTCTAGACTTTAACAGGCATATAAACATTTTTAATATGGAGCCATACTGTACTTCCTTTTCAAAATCTACTTCTTTCACTTAATGTTTTCGCATATCATTAAATCTTTCAAAATATGTTTATTGGGTGCATAGGTTTTTATCATATGCATGTACTATTATCTAATTAATCCTATTACTGAATACAGAGGGCTTTTACTTTTTTCCCTTCCTCACAAACACTGGTGCTATGAATAGATTCATATCTTTGAGCACTTCTCTAATTATTTCCATGGGATAAAGTCTGGGAAGCAGAATGTCTCTGCGTATGTGTTTCTGGGGATTGTAGGATGGGAATAGAGGGTTGGACATTGTAGTATGTACATTTTTAAGATTTTGGCTATGTTTTCTCAAATTACCTCCAGAAAGTTCTATATTTTTACATGTAGTACAGGAGGGCCTCTTTCTTCAGATTCTAGCCAATACTAAGACACAGTTGTTTAATCCTTGCCAATTAATAGGCAAGAATAACACATTGTTCTGCTTACTTTCTGTGGTTACTAGTGTAGATGAATATTGTCAAAATGTTTATAGGACATTTATATTTCTTCTTTGTCAATTGCCTGCATGACTCGCCCATTTGGTTATTGCCGTTAATACATGCTACCTTGCCAATCATATCCCCCCAAAGTCTGATATTTGACATACTTAGACTGTGTTCTCATTTTTTCAAGATCATCATTTTATTAATAGTTAAGAGATTTTCTATTTCATGCTTTAGACAGAACTCTTCCATGGAGAAAGTAACGTGTTTAATAAATGTGTAGTTGTTCTCATCAATGTGTATTATTCAGTCATCAAACATTTGTTGAGCATCTCCTATGTCTCAGGCACGGGGTAGTTGCTGCAGACACAGAGATAAATCAGATAGCTCCTATCATCAAAAAGCTCCCAGTCTGGTATACAGAACTGTTTTGTCCAATACAGTAGCCACTGGCCACATGAGGCAGTTAAACTCTTGAAGTGTAGCTTCTCTAAATTAAGATGTCCTGTGAGTATAGAATATACACTAGATTCCAAAGACCTAGTATGAGAAAATGCAAAATATCTCATTGGTAATTTGCTTATTGATTTCAAGCCGAAATACTTTTTGTATATTGAGTTAAATACCATATATTATTAAAATTAATTTTGCCTGTCTTTTTACTTTTTAAATGTGGCTACTAGAAAATTTTAAATTACATTAGTTGCTAACATTATATTTCTGGTTTATAGCAACACACTATATGAGATTTTCGATATGATTATCGATATTCAAAAGTTTGACCTTAAAAATTACATAAATTCAAATCTTCTGTTTCCTTATCTGATAAACATACAGAATAAAATCTAACTTTATTTGGTTGGTATGAGGCAAAACTGAGATAAATTTTCTGGCGTGTGATAAAAACAAAAACTGTTAGTTCTTTATCCGCCTACTCCCTTGCTTTGGAAGGTAAGCAGCTATGGAAAAAGAAAAGGAAACCATTAAAATAAACCAGAATGTCAATGCTTTTAAAGTTTATGCTACCAACAGTATTATTTTGTTATCTCTCTGGATGCTCTTTCATGAATAAGCTGAGAAATAGATGATGAACGAATCAATATTTGTATGGACAAACAGACAGACAGATGGTTGGACAGTTTACAATCCTACCCACAGTGCACAAGGGTTCTCTTTTCTCCACAACCTCTTCAACATTTGTTATTTGTTGACTTTTTGATAATAGCCATTCTGACAGGTATGAGGTGATTTGATTTGTATTTTCCTGATGATTAGTGATGTTGAGCATTTTTTTATGTCTCCGTTGTCCATCTGTATGTCCTCTTTGGAGAAATGTCTATTTATGTCCTCTGTCCACTTTTTAATCAGATTGTTTGTATTTTTAATGTTGAGTTGTATGAGTTCTTTATATATTTTGGATATTAACTCCTTATCAGAGGTATCATTTGCAAATAGCTTCTCCCATTTAGTACGTTGCCTTTTTGTTTCATCAATGGTTTCTTTTGCTGTGAAGAAGCTTTTTTAATTTGATATAGTCCCATTTGTTTATTTTTGCTTTTATTTCCCTTGTCTTTGGAGTCAATTCTAAAAAGATATATTTTTTTAAATCACTAAGGCCAATGTCAAAGAGCCGTTGTTTTCTTCTAGGAATTTTATGGTTTCAGGTCTTACATTCATACATTTTAACCCATTTTGAGTTAATTTTTTTGTATGGTGTAAGATAGTGGCCTAGTTTCATTCTTTTGCATGTGGCTGTCCAGTTTTCCCAATACCATTTATTAAAGAGACTGTCCTTTCCCCATTGTATATTCTTCACTCCTTTGTCATGAATTAATTGTCCATATATGTGTATGTTTATTTCTGGGCTCTTTATTCTGTTCAATTGGTCTGTGTGTCTATTTTTATGCCAATACCATACTCTTTTTAATTACTATAAATTTGTAGTATAGTTCAAAATCAGGGAGCGTGATACCTTCGGCTTTGTTTTTCTTTCTCAAGATTGCTTTGCTATTTGAGATCCTTTGTAGTTACATACAAATTTTAGAATTACTTATTTTCTTTATTGTCTGTCCTCACTATCTAGAATCTAAGCTCCTCGAGGGCACAGATGTTTTCCATTTTGATCAATACTTTATGTCCAATGCCTGGAATAGTTCCCTACAGAGTAAGCGCTCAATAAATATGTGTTGAGTGAATCATGAATGTAAAGCTTTTAACAGCATAGTTTATCCTCATTAAATATTGTTATTTGCAGCTGTTTTCAGCATTCTTTTACCTCTCCAAATTATTTTTCTTTCTAGAATCCATCTAGGTGGAACTATGCACTTAAGGGATAGCTGATCTTAAGGTTTTATTTTAGGAGAACTATGTGAACATTTAGTTCCTAAGCCTGAGTTTCTTAAATGGTTTCAATTTATTAGGGGTGGGGAAATGTGGAACAGAAAATGGAGAACTTGTCAAAATTCTGGACAAATCTTAAAGGGGATATTCCACCCAGTAAAAAAGTATAAATTCAATGCAAAGAAATTGAAAGTAATTATGCAAATGCTAATTAGAGTTCTATTTGTTTACTCGCCAGTTTAAAAATCCAAGAATTTTCTTTTAAAAATTAAAGTATTCATTATTTTTTTCCTTAGGCAGCATTGAGCATTTGTAACAAAAGTAAATTATCATGACTCTTACTTCCTTAATACTCTGTCCACTTTTTAGTCAGTTAATAAAATACTGACACTGTTATCTGTGAAAGAATTACGAAATTCGGGTCAGATCATGTTACGGGAATCCCTCATAAACACAAATTGCTTTGGATTTTCATTATTGCCTTGAAGAGAAAGGAGAACAACTCTAACACTTTAGAATTAAGAGTAACTTTATGTCTCTAATCAGAATTTTAGTACTAAAAATACTCTATAAATATTTTAAACAAATTCACTTGAAAACATGTTACAATTAAGAAAAGTTATAGTGCAAATTAATTAATTACTAATTAAAAATTGTTAATATCGCAGGATATGCAGAAGAATATAGAAAACGGGTATATGGTTTTTTAATTTTCCCCCATTTATGCATTAATGTTTCTGATTTTCTTCATT
Source organism: Pteropus medius (assembly GCF_902729225.1). Taxonomy (NCBI): domain Eukaryota; kingdom Metazoa; phylum Chordata; class Mammalia; order Chiroptera; family Pteropodidae; genus Pteropus; species Pteropus medius. The sequence continues at coordinate 29,749,561 of NW_024351730.1, read as the reverse complement.
TTGTTTCTGGTTTGTCTTTATTATGTGTGTAGATAGGCCCTCCTCTAAGGTCAAATGAAAATGGAAACTACAATAACACAAGTGAATGTGTTCCAGGAAGAAGGAACAGCAAGTGTAAAACCTTGAGACAAGCCAAGCACATTCAAGGAAGAGGAAGTCAGCTTTCTGATCTTATCTTCATAGTCCTGACACATGATAACAAGTGGTAGTTATAACAAGTGGAAGATGCGGGTGGAAATGCAAAATAGTGGGAAATAGTTTGGCAGTTTTGTATAGTTAACTATGTATCGTATAACCCAGCAATCCTATTCCTAGGTATTTATCCAAGAGAAAAGAAAACTTAGGTTCACACAAAACCTGCACATGAATGTTAACAGTAATCACCCCAAACTGGAGAAAAAAAGATAAATGTCTTTTAATTGGTAAAGGGTAAACAAACTGTGGTATATATATATAATGGAATACTACTCAGCAATAAAAAGGAACAAACTACTGCTACATAAAGCCACATGCAAGGATCTCCAATGCATTATACTAAGTGAAAGTAGCTAGACCCCGAAAGCAATGTACTATAGGGTTCCATTTATATAACAATCTTGGAAAGGCAAAACTATGGGGACAGAAAACAAATCAGTGGTTGCTAGAAACGAGGTCAGGGGAGCAGTTGACTACAAAAAGAGCATGAGAGAATTTGGAGTAGATGATGGAACTGTTCTGTATCTTGATTGCAATGATTTTACACAATTGTACGTATTTTTAAAAACTCACTGAACTGTATGCACACACACAAAGGTGAATTTTATTTTACATTAATTATACTGCACACGAAGTGCATGGAAGTCATTTTCATCAAGTCGGGGTACTAATAATCAAAATGCAATCACATTGTTGCCATGCTAACTAAGGTAGGAGCTAAAGTTCTATTGCTATACATCTGACTGCATATGGACTTACATTTCTGAAGAATCACCCCTTTTCTGACTCCATCATTCACATAATCAATATTTATCAAGTAGCTATTGTATGCCATGTACTATTCTAGGTTTTGAGGTTACTTCAGTGAACAAGATGTGTCTCTACCTTCCTAGATCTTGCATTTTAATAAATAAATAAGCAAATAAATGCATACAACAAATGCAATAAATTAATATACTGCTTAAAATAATATAATTTGACATAGTGATAAATTGTTACAAAGAAAAATAAAGCTTGGTAAAGGGAAAGAGAATTATGGAAAGGGAGGCTATTTTTTTTGCATTTTTAAAGTTAATTGGGGTGACAGTGGTTAATAGCATAAATTTCAAGTTCTATAATACATCACCTGTCTATTGCATTGTGTGCTCACCACCCAAAGTCCAGTCTTTCTCCCACACCATAAATTTGACCCTCCTTTACCTTCATCATCCCCCCAGCCTCTGCCTATCTGGTAACCACCCTCCTGTTGCCTCTGTCTATGAGTTTGTTTTATTAGTTTGTTGCTTTCTGTTTTGTATCCCACATGAGTGAAATCATATGGTTTTTGTTCTTTTCTATCTGACTCATTTCGCTAAGCATAATATCCTCAAGAACCATTCATGTTGTCACAAATGGCAGTATTTCATCATCTTTTCTTATGGCTAAGTACTAGTCCATTGTATCACATCTTCTTTATCCCATCATCCATTAAAGAACACTTAGATTGTTTCCATATCTTGGCTACCGTGTATGATGCTTCAATGAACATAGGTGTACATATATCATTACAAACAAATGTTTTCAAAATTTTTCAAGCAGAAACCCAGAAGAGGGATTTCTGGGTCATATGATAGCTCTATTCATAATCTTTTGAGGACTCTCCATATTGTTTTCCAAATTGTCCGTACCATGAATTGGACAGTTTTTTAAAAAAGAATCCAGTAGTTAAAAAAAAAAAAAAAAACAAAACAAAACAAAACAAAAAAAAACTTTTTCAATGCTTTGGAATAAATTATGTAGAATAAAAATGATCTGTTTCTGATTTTTGTTTTGTCTCTTTGTTTCTGTAAGCCAACTACAAATCAGAATATTTTTCACATTGCAATAGTGCTTTTTACTAACTCTTAAAATATTCATAATAATTTACTTTGTTTTAAAAGAAAAGCACTATCCATTGTCAATCTCTGGCAGAGAGCAGATATTCAATGGACATTTTGAATGAATAAAGGAACACATCAACCTTATGCCTTTCAAATCTTCCATCAAACACGTTCCACCTCTTGTATTTAGAGCTCAGTTTCTATGTGGGGAGATGAGGAAGAAAATAAACAATTAACATTAATTGAGCTTCTTCTATTAGCCAAATATCGTGCTAAGGCCTGCCATTTCAGAGCAACTTAATATTGTCCTCAGCTACCTCTCAATCCCAATCTATATCTCGTATTTGTAGTTCAATTCAAACTAATTCTACTCACAGATACCCCTAGATTCTTACTTTTCTCTCTATCCTCTCTTTATATCGCCTTAGTCCTCTGCCTAATGCTTTTACCTGGACACCTGAAGAGCCTCCCATGTGAGCCCCCTGCTGCCAATCTCTCTTTGTTCTTTACACCTTTTACATTCTTGTTAAAGTTATCCTCCAAAAAACCCTCAAAATCATTTATATCACTGACCTGATTTTAAAATGTTGACTATTCCCAATTAGTTTTAGAATGAATTCTAAATCTGAATTCCTTAGTTCATGTATCCTTATTTTAACCTATATTTACCCACCCTCATTTCTCAACTGTCTCCCACCACAGTTTACCACCTTTATGTTTTTGCTGCTCCCTAATCCTTTAAAGTCCCTTGTCTTTGACTCTGTTTGGAATGCTCTTTCTACCTTCTTCTCACAAATTTCTGCGCATCCTTTAAAATCCAGATCAAATGTCATCTCTCTTGAATGGACCTGCTCTCAAGTTTCCAAGTACTGTTACTTAATCTCTCTCTAATGTCACTCCTCATAGTACATTCTTTTTTTAAAATAACTTTTATTTTTCAATTAGAGTTAACGTACAATATTATGCTAGTTTCAGGTGTACAACATAGTGATTAGACATTTATGTAATTTCTGAAATGATAAGTCTAGTACCCATCTGACACCATACATAGTTATTAAAATATTATTGACTATATTCCCTAAGCTGTACTTCACATACCCATGACTATTTTGTAATTACCAATTTGTACCTTCTAATACCTTCCCCGCCTTTACGCATTTCCTCAACTCCCCTCCCCTCTGGCGACCATCACAATGTTCTCTGTTTCTATGAGTATAATTCTGTTTTCTTTGTTTGTTTCTTTGTTTTTTTAGATTCCATATATAAGTGCCATTATATGGTGTTTGTCTTTGTCTGACTTATTTCACTTATTTCACCTAGAAAATACCCTCTAGGCCCATCTATGTTGTTGCAGATGTCAAAATTTCATTCTTTCTTATGGCTGAGTATTGTTCCATTGTATATATGTACCACTTCTTTATCCATTCATCTATTGATGGACACTTAGGTTGTTTCCATATCTTGGCGATTATAAATAATGTTTCAATGAACATATGGATGCATGTGTCTTTTCAAATTAGTGCTTTGGGTTTCTTCGAATAAATACCCAGAAGTGGGATTACTGGGTCCTTCTTTGTCTCTTGTTATAGTCTTTGTTTTAAAAGTCTATTTTTGTCTGGTATAAGTATTGCTGCCTCAGCTTTTTTTTTCATTTCCATTTTTATAAAATATGTTTTTCCATCTCTTTACTTTCAGCTTATGTGTGTCTTTCATCTGAAGTGAGTCTCTTGTAGGCAGCAAATGTGAGGGTCTTGTTTTCTTATCCATTCAGCCACCGTGTCTTTTGATTGGAGCATATAATCCATTTACATTTAGAATAATTGTTGATAGATATGTAGTAATTACCATTTTATTATTCATATTTTTTCTTCTTCTTCTTCTCCTTCTTCTAGCAGTTCCTTTAATATTTCTCGTGATGCTGGTTTAGTTGTGATAAACTCCTTTAGCTTTTTCTGGGAAGCCCTTTATTTGTCCTTCGATTCTAAATGATAGCTTTGCTGGGTAGAGTAATCTGGATTGCAGGTCCTTGCTTTTCATTATTTTGAATATTTTGTGCCAAGCCCTTCTGGCCTGCAAAGTTTCTGTTGAGAAATCAGCTGCCAGTCCTATGGGAGATTCCTTGTAGGTAACTAACTGCTTTTCCCTTGCTGCTTTTAAGATTCTCTCTTTGTCTTTAACCTTTGGCATTTTAATTATGAGTCTTGATGTGGGCTTCTTTGGGTTCATCTTATATGAAACTCTCTGCTTCCTGGGGTGGTATATCTATTCCCTTTGGCAGGTTAAGGAAGTTTTATGTCATCGTTTCTTCAATATGTTTTCAATTCCTTTCTTCTCTTTCTGGTAACCATATGATACAAATGGGAAACAAAGGCCATCTACAGGCCAAGAGGAAAGGTCTCAGAAGAAATCATCCCTGAAAACACCTTTTTCCTAGACTTCTAGCTTCCAGAACTATGAGGAAATACTTTTCTGTTGTTTAAGCCCCCAATCTATGATACTTTGTATGGCAGCTCTAGTAAATATTCCAGCTGTACACATAAAGGCAAGCTCTCAGCCCTGATGCAGCACAGTGACCACATTGCTGCAGCCCTCCTGATATCAAGCCTCATGAGTCTCAGCTGGAAAACATGTTCTTGATGCCCTAACTGCCTACACAAGCCCACCCACCTGCTTTCATCCTCCTCACTCGAGTGGTTTGCCAGCCTTGCCCACATGAACTCCAGAGGATTTTCCTGCTTGCATGCAGGTCCTGATTGTGGTTTCCTGGCCAGGTTCAGTCTCCCTATGCCTAAGAAGAGTATTTCCTGCTTGTCTGGTAACTATAAACTAGCTACGACTGAGGGCAACCCAGCAGCATGGCCATTATCCAGTGGGCTATAACTAATTCTCCAACAAAGTCTGAGTCCCAGCTCAAGGAGAGGGACCCCTTCCAAGTTTGTTTCTTCCTTGGGTACTTTTCTCATCCCCAGGGTATTCTTTAGAGTTCTCCTTACCCTTTATAGTTATTACCCTGTTATAGTTAATAATTCTTTGTATTAAACTTTCCCATAGAGAAGATGGAAAGATGGTGGGGTATTAGAATGATTTTCTGAGTCCTTGAGTGACTGTATGTACAGTTTGACTGATACAGAATTGGTACTGAGACCAACTCTGGGAGGTAGACCTGCAAAGATGGAATTTGGGATTTGGTTTGGTCATGCCCTTGGATTTGAACACAGGGCTGAGTTCCTGTCTATGGGAAATGGGGAGCTGGTAATCACCGGCATGCTGGGGCATCACAATCACTCACCTGTGTTTGACTATAATAAAGTACAAACTGAAGTAAGTGTCTTAGGAGCCCAAGTGGTTGTCGTACTTGACTATTATGGCAGTCAGTGTTGACTATAAGGAATGTGGTGTGAGACTGATTTTTCTGAGTGCATCTGAGTACTTACAGAAAGAAAATGACAAACTCACCATGATATGGGTATTACATTCTAGGTAACCAAATGTCTTGGTTTGCCCAGTACTGAGGTGTTTTTTGGGACATAGAACTTTCTGTGCTACAAATAGGGCAATCCTGGGCACACCAGAGCCCCCATAATTCAGTAATCCAGTCACCATTCCAGCAGCAATATTGCCTAAGAGTACAGGAAAACAGAAACATGAATTGCTCAAGTCTTATCTGACTTTTGTTCTTTGAAGGATAAAATAAAATGTATTAATCTATGTTTAATTTTTAAATAAAGTACACTTTTATATTTTATATACCTTTTAGCCATTAGTATGGATTCCAATCTGAAGGTAGTAAAATATTTACCATAAATTGAATGGATGAACAGTTAATGTAAGCAACCTCACAGCCCCAAGTTACATAAAGTCTTTTATAAACAAACTTGACTTCAAAATAATTTCCTCAGAATTTTCAGAACATCTTAACACTAAGAAAAATCTATAGCTATTAAGGGGTACAAGTTGTATATAGATAAATTTAATGCCCAAGCAATGTGGAAATTCTCTTTTAGACTTCTTTCAACAGCTTCCCACTAAGCCTTTTTTCTTTAAAAATTTTATTTCAGTTCTTTTTTTTTACCCCTTAATTCCTTCATATAGAAAGGCTGATAATCAGTTAAATGTCTAAAAGGCAAACAACAGGTAAAGGACAAAAGAAAAGTGATTTTTTTTTTTTATCCCAGAATCACGTTTATGCATCTTAAATTTCCAAACAACCCCAGCAGCTACCTTGTTGTAAGAGACGCCTGCAGTACAGAATGTTCCTAGCAGAATGTCTGGTGCTTGGAGCAACAAGGACATCAGAAGTAGATGTGGACTTGCACATAAGGACACTTTGCAGGGAGGGCGCAGGCGCCCGACCGGCTCTAGGGACTAGAAAAGGATACTTTAGAGGATAAGAAAAAGATACTTGAGAAGAAATAGCTGAGAACACGGTGGGGGCTTTGAGGCTGGATCTGGGAATTGGCTGTAGCTTGTATTTACTAACCTGATAGTAACTATTAATAAATTACAAAGCCAGCATTGTAGGGAAACTTAATAAAAAGCCATGGAGACAGGGGCGGGGGATGCTAGCATTGCCAATCCTCCTCTCCCTTATCCGTGTAAGTTAAACATTTCCAGACTCTGACTCTTCTTCCAAACCATCTCCGCAACAAATGGCACCCAACGTGGGGCTCGAAGAAGAGGGTGCGGAATTACACTGGAAACTGAAAGGGCAAGTTTCACGGGTAAGCGATACCTTGGACATAATTTTATCACATTTCCAAATTACACTGGAAATTGGAAAAGATAAATTCGCTCACGGGTATGCAATACCTTCGACATAGTTTTATCATGGGAAATTCTCCATCAAATGTGGAGGCCCAGTATATTAAGTTATTGCGACACTTATTGTCGTCTTCAGGAGTAAAAGTGAAGAAAAGTCAATTTCGTGAATTGTTTTTGCATGTAGGTAGACATTGCTATTGGTTCAAGCCAGAGGGAAAATCCCAATTAAATGCTAAAGTGTAGAAACAAGTCATGAGAGCTTTGTGGAGAGATCATCAACAGAGGGATCCCATCCCTGTTTCTGTTTGGTCTTTATGCACTTTAATTTCTCAGGCTTTACAGCCTCTGCAATCTGACTCTGAGGGTGCTACAACTGACTTAGCAATACGACAAGGAGGAATGGCCAATCGAGGATATGAGTCTGACGAGTCTGTTGCCAAACAGCCCATGCCTCCGTTTTCTCGGCCTGGGTCAAAAGAATCTGTTTATCGAAATCCTATAGAAATAGTGTCTGAAAATGAAAGAGAGGAATCTACTGAGTCCTCATCTGAAGAGGAATGTGTAGACCACATTCCTCCAAGTGAAGGGTCATATCAGGTTCTTTTGGCCCAAGTAAAGGCAATAGATCAAAGGTTGAAGCAACTGCAATTGGGACCAACTAGAGGATATTCTCAAGAACCTAGAAAGCCCTCTGCACCACCTGTACATACTTTATTTGGGGCTGAGCCTTCAGTCGCTGGTCCTGTTTCATTTATTTTTCCTCCACCTCTTCAGTTATCACATGATTTGACTAGGGAAATAATAGATGAAGAGAGTAGTTGAAAAAATTTTCCTAGACAGACAGCTACTCCTCACCCGATAGGGTTCCCTGTAGTGAGACAGGCATTTCCCCCCGATCTCAATTTCCTCAGGGGGGTATCAATGTGCGCTATACTCCATTGGAACATAAATTCTTGAAAATACTTAAAGAATCTATCAACCAATATGGTATGCAGTCCACTTATGAGACAGGTCTTTTAAATAGTATAGCCACAGAACGACAATTGTTAGTGTTAGATTGGGAGGCTATTATAAAAATTGTGTTAGAGCCAGGTCCTTATTTGCAAATGAGAACATGGTGGAGAGAAGAAGCCCAACAGGTGGCTCGTAAAAAATGCTGCGCGAAACCCTCCAGGGGCCACTCTTGAAGAGCTGACAGGTACAGGAAACTTTATTACCCTTGAGCAACAATGTCATTCAACTGAAAAAACCTTGTTACAAGTGAAATTAATAGTGTTGAAAGCTTGGTCTCGAGTTGAACCACCTGGGAAGCATCCTCAGTCGTTCACTAAAATTATAGAGTCCTGGGGAGAGTTACGCTGATTTTTTGTCTCGGCTACATACGGCCATTGTCAGGGTGGTGGCTTTTCCTGAAGCCCAAGATTTACTCCTAGAATCTTTAGCTTATAAAAATGCAAATGCAGAATGTCAAAGGGCTTTGAGACCACTGAAAGCTCAAGGGGCACCTTTGGAAGACTATATTAAGGCTTGTCATGATGTTGGCTCTTTGACACATCAAGCTGAACTGTTAGCAGGAGCTTTACAGAAAGGATTTCAAAATTCTCAAATGAGATGTTATAATTGTGGGAAACTGGGGCCCTTTCGAAAAGACTGCCCGAAAGGGAATAAGAGAGGAGGAAAAGTGGTAAATGTAAAACCCCCTGGAAGGGGACAGCCTCCTACTAACCCCTGTTGTAGGTGCGGGATAGGATTTCATTGGACTAAAAATGTTGATCTCAAAGAGACAAAAATGGAAACTGGTTGTTGAGAAACAGGAAGCAGGGCCCTTGCCCCTGGGGCCCAGGAAAAAACAATTTAGGGTTTCAGTTTCCCGTCAGCTCAGGCCTTTCCCATCAAATGATGCAGAATCAGAATCCACCAGACAGTGTGTTCGAGATCTGATTCATGTTACTACAAAAAGCGCTGCCTTGGACATTCCTACACCTCAACACTTTAATTCCTGCCGGCGGAGGGGGTGGCGGGGGGAGGTGTACAAATTATCAACAAATATTTTCGGACCTTTGCCTGAAGGAACAGTAGGCTTAATAGTAGGCCGAGGTAGTTATACTTCCAAGGGAATTTTTGTTTACACTGGAGTGATTGATAAAGATTATGAAGGAGAGATAAAAGTTATGGTTAGTGTGAGCATGACCGCCAAATTACACCAGGAAAAAGATTTGCTCAAATATTATTTTTACCTTATGTTCAAGGGAAAGCTGTTCTAGTTAAAAAAAACTGGAAGATTTGGGAGTACAGGAAAACAGATATTCTGGCAAACCATGATTGGTGAACAGTGTCCTAAATTAAAGGTATTTATTAATGATATAGAGATTGAAGGCTTGCTTGACACCGGAGCGGATGTTTCTATTATTTCTCAACAATCTTGGCCATTTCAATGGTTATATGAACCCGTGCAAGCTCATTTCACAGAAATTGGACATCTCACAGAAATTTTTCAAAGTGTTAACTTGCTGACTTGCCGTGGTCCTGAGGGACAAGTAGCTTACTTTAAGCCTTATATTACTAACATTGTAGTAAATTCGTGGGAAAGAGATTTGTTGCAATAGTGGGGAGCTTCTTTAAACATTCCTACTTTATCACAGGCTACTCGAAATATTATATTCAATATGAATTATAACCCTATCAAAGGTCTAGGTAAGACGGAAGAGGGCATTGTAGCTCCCTTGTCCACCTCTCCAAAATTCGACAAACATAGTTTGCAGCTTCCAAATTTAGAGTAGAGGCCACTGCCCAGCGCTCCGCCCTTCCTCTTAAATGGCTCAGGTTGAGCAGTAGCCCCTGACCAAAGAAAAATTAGAAGCGTTACAGCAACTAGTGGATGAACGATTGGCCAGTAACCATATTAAATCCTCGTCTTCTCCATAAAATTCACCAGTATTTGTTATAAAAAAGAAGTCAGGAAAATGGAGAATGTTAACAGATTTACAAAAAATCAATACTGTAATTCAGCCTATGGGGGCTTTGCAACCTAGGCTCCCTAACCCCGCATTAATTCCCCCAAATTGGTTTTTAAAGATTATAAATCTAAAAGATTGTTTTTATACTATTCCTTTACAGCCTCAGGATAGAGAAAAGTTTGCATTCACAATTCCTACTTTAAACAATGCTCAGCCTACTCAACGACATCAGTGGAAGGTATTACCCCAAGACATGCTTAATAGTCCTACCATGTGCCAAGCATTTGTAAATATGCCTTTACAAGAAGTAAGGGAAAAATTCCCTCAGGGACTTGTGTATCACTACATGGATGATATTCTTTTTGGACATGAAAAGAAAGAAATATTAGAAGAAATCTTTTTATTTGGAAAAATTGCTCTGGAAAAGTATGGGCTCGAGATAGTTCCTGAAAAAATACAAGATTTCGTTTCTTATCAATATTTAGGATATAAAATTTAACAACAGAAAATTACTCCTCAAAAGATAGAAATTAGATGGGATGCTATCAATACTCTTAATGATTTTCAAAAATTATTGGGCGATATTAATTGGCTTTGTCCTTCCCTCAGTATCCCCACATATGCCTTAACTAATTTGTTCTCTATTTTAGAAGGGCCCACTACATTAGATAGTCCTCAGGAACTAACGCCGTTGGCAAAAAAGAAATTACAAAAAATTAATGAGGCCTTACGACAGGCTCAATTAGATCACATTAAATCTTTTGACAAATTATTATTGGTCATTTGCCATTCTCCTCATTCCCCCACTGCCATCCTCATACAGGACACCAATATTATTGAGTAGATGTTCTTAGGTCGTAAGCCTAAGAAAAAATTAGAGGCTTATATCAATAAAGTTTGTGATTTAGTCATGAGGGGTCGGCTTCACCTTAGACAACTCACTGGACAAGATCCTGCGGAGATTATCGTTCCTTATAAGGAATCACAAATAAAATCTTTCTATCAATTGAATGAAGATTGGCAGAATGCTTTTGCTTACTTTGTTGAAATAATTCATTGTAAATATCCTAGGCTTACAACTTTACAGTTTCTTTTGCGTACTCCTGTGATTTTACGTCAAGTGGTTCAATCTAAACCAGTTGAAGGCCCAACTTTTTTCACAGATGCGAATAAGAAAGGTCTTGCTGGTTTCACAGGAGACATGATACCAAAATCATTCAAACACCTTACACTTTGATACAAAAAGCCAAATTATATGCTATTATTCTTTTGCTTATCCACCATACAGAGACATTGAATATAGTTACTGATTCCCAGTATGTTGAATACACGGTGCAACATATAGAGGAGGCTTATATACTCCCTTCTCCAGACGAACTTACTGAGTTATTTACACAATTACAAAATTTAATATTACTAAGGCAATAGCCTTTATTCATTACTCATGTTAGGGCTCGTACCTTGTTATAAGCCTGGTCCTGTGACAGCAGGTAATCGGAAAACTGATCAATTGTTAATTCAGCCTGTTATCACTGCTCAAAAAGAGCACACCCTTCATCATTCTAATATGAAGGCTCTTAAAGAACATCATCAGTTAACTTGACAACAAGCTAAATAAATTATTAAGGAGTGTCCTACCTGTTCTCCTTTTGTTATGCCCTCACTGCCTCTTGAAGTCAATCCCTGAGGAACAGCAGCTAATATGTTATGGCAGATGGATGTAACACATTATCCTAAATTTGCTAAATTGAAATTTGTCCATCATTCAATTGACACCTTTTCAGGCTTCACTTGGGCTACTGCTTTAAGTTCTGAAAAGGCTGATGCTACTATCACCCATCTATTAAAAGCTATTAGCGTTATGGGACAACCAGCTCAGCTAAAAAGTGATAACGGATCTACATATATTTCTAGTAAATTTCAGAATTTTCTTGCTATGTATTCTATTGCTCATACTACTGGTATTCCTTATAATTCCACTGGCCAAGCTATCGTAAAACTTGCTAATTGCACTCTCAAGGATATACTTATAAAACAAAAAGGAGGAATATGGAATACTCCGAGACAAAGGCTTAATAGAACAGTATATATTTTAAATTTTTTAAATCAAGATAAACAAGGCGGCACAGCGGCTCATTGACATTGGGTGAAACAGGCCAGTGAGCCTTTGCAACAGCCGGTATACTACAAGGATCTGAAAGGGGATTGGGCGCCTGCTGAGATACTGAAATGGGGCCGAGGTTTTGCTTATATCTCTGCAGGAAAAGAGAAGTTTTGGGTCCCAGCTAAAAATGTCAGGCTCCAGGAGCGGAAAGAAGCGGCGGGTTGACACCTTGAGTCAAGATATGGCTAGGTTGAACCTAGGCTCGCAGACAGTCAGGGTGACTCTCCCTTCTACTCATCGTACACAGATATCAACTTAGGGTCAGATGAAAAAATTATTGGAAGAGGGCTGGCGGGTTGTCATTGAGTCAGGTCAGGAGATGACTCCAACTTCTCTATTCCTTACAACGACAGCCCTGATTACGGCACGGGTAAGTGGGGTATAAGCTGAGACAAAAAATTATTCATGTTGGGCGTATGTGCCCAATCCCTCTTTGAATAAGGCAGTGGGATGGGGAGATGCTTCAGTGGTAGTTTATGTTAATGATTCTAATCGGATGCCTGGGCCTTATGATACTAGAGGGCCTCTCAGGCCTGAAGAAGAAGGGAGAGTAATTGAAAACTATATGGTGAGAACAGAAGGGATGCCAATTTGCATGGGTGCTGGAGAGCACTGTTTACAGTTGGGTGCTCAAACATGGCTGACAATTTTATAGACTTCCGAACAAAATGGGGTCTCTTGTTTTTATTAAATATGGAAGTATTTAAAAATGTTACAGAACAGGTGGATGACACCTCTCCACTTGACTTACCATGGCGCGCCACTCTGAAGGTTCAGACGCTTGAACGTTGGGTTCAGTGGACTCAATGTTGAGCTAAACAGGCTCGGATTTTGATTAATACTTCCTATGAAAGAGTCATTGATTAAAGTCTTTCTGGCTCCGCCTGAGCGAAAGGAGAAAGTGTAAATTTACAGTGACACCAAAAGATAGAAAATGGTTCAGTAAACATTTCATCAGACGGAACTTGCAATAACACAGTCGTCTGACATAATGGAGAGTTTTCCCCTCCATCTCCCCAGCTGCCCCATCAAGGGCTACAGAATCATATATGGAAGTTAGGAGCTGCTTTATTTCCCATACATGCCTGGAAGGGTTCCGTAAATCAATCTGGAAATTCTTCTCATATCACCTTTCATCAAAATGTTACTCACTTTGCTCGAGCCTGTGTTCGACTCCCATATATCATTATGAAGGGTATAATAGAGTGAAATGAAATTTTAGGTTATATTACATGTAAAAATTGTTCCTTTTATACTTGTATTAACTCTTCTATTCCTTTTAACAAATCACATAAAAATTTATACATTCTTAGAGCTAGAACTGGAGTATGGATGCCAGTTAAATTGTCTCGACCCTGGCAGGACTCCTCTGCCACTATGATATTACAGCAACTGATGGACCATGTTAAAAGAAGAGTTAAAAGATTCCTTGACATGTTGATCACTGCTATTGTGGGTATCATCGCTGTTACTGTTGCTGCTGCTGCTGCGGCTGGAGTGGCTCTACATCAATCTGTACAGACTGTTGAATATGTTAGAAACTGACATCAGGATGCTAAACAATTATGGACTTCTCAAAGACAAACTGACTCCGTATTGCAGAGTCAAGTGGCAGATTTACAGCAAACAGTTATATTGTTAGGAGATCAAATTATTAGTTTACAGAAATGGATGTAACTTAAATGTGATTGGAATACTACTTCCTTTTGTATAACTCCTGTATCGTATGATGAAAGTATGTTTAAATAGGATAAAGTAAGACAACATATTTTAGGGTATGGTAATGCTTCAAGTTTAATTACAGACTTACAAACACATATTGCTGTTCAAAAACTTTTCAAAAAAACTTTTCCAGACTAGACAAAGAAAGGGGATCGCAGTACTAACTATTAACATAGTTAATAGCATTAAAGACTTATATCCTATTCTACAAATTCATGAGGTATTGGGTTCATCTGTTGCTTCTTGAATAGTAATTTGTTTGTTACTTGTTTTTCTTTGTCTAGTCTGGAAGAGATTCTCAAAAAGTCAAGGATTAAGAAAGACTCAGGCTGCTGTGTTCTCAGTAATGCTGAATAAAATTCAACAAAAAGAAAAGGGGGATATGTTGTAAAAGACGCCTGCAGTACAGAATGTTCCTAGCAGAATGTCTGGTGCTTGGAGCAACAAGGACATCAGAAGTAGATGTGGACTTGCACATAAGGACACATTGCAGGGAGGGCGCAGGCGCCCGACCGGCTCTAGGGACTAGAAAAGGATACTTTAGAGGATAAGAAAAAGATACTTGAGAAGAAATAGCTGAGAACACGGTGGTGGCTTTGAGGCTGAATCTGAGAGTTGGCTGTAGCTTGTATTTGCTAACCTGATAGTAACTATTAATAAATTACAAAGCCAGCATTGTAGGGAAACTTAATAAAAAGCCTTGGAGACAGGGGCGGGGGATGCTAGCATTGCCAATCCTCCTCTCCCTTATCCGTGTAAGTTAAACATTTCCAGACTCTGACTCTTCTTCTAAACCATCTCCACAACATACCTGACCCTGCACCTGCAGTTACGAAATGGAAAGGTAGTATGTGTGACACGTTAAGGATGATAGTTAAAGTATGAGTATTTGTTACTGGTTTACTTATTAAAGTGGAGAAGATTCAAAGTCTCACAATCTATAGGTCTATCAAGAGAAACTAATAATAATAGTGATACCCATATAGGCTACTGTGTGTCAGGCACTGTTCCAGGAACTTTGAACCTATTAACTCACTTTACAGGTAGGAAATGGAAGAAAAGGGCGGTTGGGTAATGAGTACAAGGTCACACAGAATAAATGATGGTGCTGGGATTTAGTTCCCTGCCATCAGGGTCCAGTGTCCCTGCTTTAACACATTCGTTACATTGCCCCTTCCAGGCAATAATGCAATCACATGCAAAAGGATTGAGGAGTCAGTGGTCAATGATATATATTTTGAGCCAGAGCTGAAGCGAGTAAGAACCACTTTCGTTTATAATAAAGACCCAGAAACAGGAAGTGGGCATCCCCAAATAGTGTGGAATGAGAGCAGTGTAGGGCACCAAAAAGAGGATCCAGACCATCCTGAAAGTATTCCCCTGGCTACAGAGGTTCCTTAGAGAGGAGGAACTGGAAATGGACATCAGGACGTTTAGAATTGTGTAAAGTGCAGAATGGATTCAATCATTCTTAAATCCCTTTGTCTTCTTCATAAGATCTTGAATTATAGAATCTCTCTGGAAATATCTGTATGTTGATAACTGGACAGAATAAACCTTACCTGATCATTACCATCTCTATTCTGATACTTAGGCTTCTGTATTT